>NC_052149.1:185869180-186169180 GCF_902713615.1 Scyliorhinus canicula | reverse complement strand
ACTGGAAGTGAAGAAATTCCGAGTTGTGGTGACTTTGACCACCACTGGTTTTGCAAGCCCACCTGTTCCACCTTGCAGGAAACGTTCTTCCAGGAGGCTGCAGATGGCATGAAACGATGTGTAGGTCTGAGTCTCCTGAGGCACTTTTGCTCAGTCACGTCCTAGAAGCTAATGACCTCTATCTGGATATACTGAGTTAGGAGATAGCCCTCCTGCAAGGTGAAGTTCTGTGTTCATCCCTTCTATCCTGTAGAGTGATAGGTATCTGAGCAGATGGCTGATACTGTTCCTGTTGGTGCTGCCCCAAGTGCTGCAGTTGTTGCAGGTGCTGCTCCTCACCTTCCTGCTGCTCCTCACCTTCCTGCTGCTCCTCACTTTCCTGATCAGAAGTCCAAGATCAAGCTGCATAAGCTGGTGAGCAGCCTGATAAAGGCAGTACTTCCAAGGTAGCAGAAATGACCTCCAAAACCTTGGAAATCGCCTCTAAAGCTGATCCTCAAAACAAGACCCATGAGTAAAAATCCTTTCACTTCGGCAAAGAAACAGCTGGCATGTCCTAATATTTGAAGGCTTTCCAATTGCTTAGCCCTGTCAACCCCTCATCTTGTTCCACTGTTGGGTCCCAGGTAGCTTGGAAAACACGTGTGCTGGCAGTTAAAGTCAGAATTCATTTTTTAAAACACTCAGTTGCCTTTTAGCATATCTTAACAGCAGACCACCTTTCCCACGGGGGTTTCTCACATGAATGCGCTGGAGTTAAATATGAAATCAGCATATTCCTGCAGGCTTCCTAACATGACGCAAATTCGTTTACACTTCATTTTGTGGGCAGCCCTCCAATCAAATGTAAATGACGCCCAGGAGTTAATATAACCCAGTCCTCAAATTGATGACATTGGGTGTATTTGGCACTCTGCCACACTGCCTGATCCTTATCAAAAGTTAAATTACACCCCCCCCCACCCCCCGCACCCTCTGTCTGTAGTGCATAGATACAATTTTAAACAATGCAGTTTGAAATGCAAGAATTAAATGTTATTCTATTTCCAACTGATTATATTTTGTCAATTTGATTAATTTTGTATTGAAACTAAAATCTATTTATTTTCCTCTTTAGAGATTTCCAAACAGAATTTTAAAAGCTAAGTTAGAATATTCCTCCAGTAGGTTTATTACACATTTTAATTCAAACTTGTTTCCATTTTTTATTGGGATCTGCTAGCCTGTCACTCTCCATGACTTACAACTGGGCTGCAAAATACAAATTGGCAGCAAACAGTGACGCAGAGGGAGCCTGATGCTGTGAAACATACACCAGGAATTGTGTGGCAGCTGATGACAGGAGTCAGAATTGCTGAAGAGACAGCTGGGGGAAAGGCTGAAAGACATCTGGAGGCAGGATTGACGCAAAGACCAACAAGGTAGATGAAATCGCTCAACCTATTATAGCACATACTGAAAGCACGAAGAGTTCGCTTACGTGCACTCTAAAAAATGAGGAATTCTTCTCCTAGGTTCTAATGCCGTCCCTGTATCAGATTTGCAAATTTCTTAATCAGAATATAACTAATGATTTTGAACTGGACATGCAATGGAAAATGATGACTCTTTTTCGCCTCCCTGCTGTTCTCCTCATGTTCTTTAATAGATGTTGGCTCAGGGGTTCATGGGTGTAGGATGGAGTCTAATATTGCAAGCAAATGGTTATATTACATCTGTGCTTCCAGGTGGTAAGTGCTGGCAGGTTATCAGAGATGAGTCTAACATTGTTTCCTGCTAGCACCATATACACATACACGTATCAACATATACACTTTCTAGCAGAAGCTGCTGGAAAGCTATTATGAATAGGAACTTTGGCAGATATCCCTCTTCCCTAACCCAGGGTAAAGGCTAGCTGTGATGCCATGATTACCATATCTAGTGGGATCAGCTAAGACAGTATACACCAATCATGCCTGAGATCATCTGGTTAACATATGGTTCAGCTACATGTTTCCTACAGCAATCCAATATATGGTGTGATCGGTATATCTTATTTAGGTTTTCAAATTAATGTTCTTACCAGGTAACAGTTGCTTTAAAAACATGAAGATGCTGCAGAAAACATTGGGGGGGGGGGGGGGGGGGGGGGTTGCAGACTGCTTTAAGGGCATTCTGTTTGCAGAAATTGTGCTGAAAGCATGCTTCCAGATGCACTGGCACCATTGGCACGACAGAGACCAATTTCATGGACTATCTCTTTTAATTATGCACTGATTGACTTATAGATCCATATTTCTCAAGCATGAACATAACGTTTGAAGTTACAAAACCACATTTAGCATGACATCTGTTCCAAACTGCACTGTTTCAAACTGTGGCCGTAATTTAACCACCGCGTTGCACCCGGCGGGGATCTGGATGCGCCGGTTAAATAGTGGGAAAGGCCAAAATCGATATTCGTGTCGGGTGCAAATCAGTTTGCGATCTGACCAACCCGCTCCCAACGGTGGGATAATGCCCGAATAGCCAAACTTATCATTAACCCGCATTTGCATTAATTTCTATCTTATTAGCAAGATATAAGTCAAATGTAATGGCCTCCCGGGACTTGGTTGGGGGGCTGAAGTGTTCCAGGTTGGGGGTCACCCCGGGCTGGATGGAGGGGGGGGGGGGGGGGGGGGGGGGGATGAGATGTGACGGGCTTTTCATCTGTTGGCCTTAAAGCCATCTTTAAATATTGTGGAGACCCATAACAGGGGCAACTACAGCTGCTGCCTTTCTGTCCTACCAAACACTTCCAGGACAGAGCCTCTAGCTACACAGCTCAAGGCTATTGCTAATAAGGAATTGGCTTTATTAGTTTGAGAGCATTTCACAGCATACCTGGAACCTCGAACGCCGGGCTCAGAGGCACATATGAGTCCAGAACTCAGGTTTGAAGCAAGAAGATACTGTGAGGCCTGGTGCGTGGCATTGATCCAAATGAGCAACCTGATGAAGATGTTGAAGAAATGCTTTTGCAGATTGCTGATGCTTTTGTTGCTGGTGCAGTGAGCGCTGCATGTAACTGGCACATCACCACGGGTCAAACACGCTGGACATCAAGGATGTTCAACTGCACCTTAAGCGTCAGTGGAATATGTGGATGCCAGGATTTGTTTCTGATGAGACTTGTCGTGTGGGAGGGCCTGCACGGCTGCAGTTCCTGGATGGAGAATAGCACTGACACTTGAAACAGCCGAGAAGTGCCGCATTGATGAACTGTTAATTTCTACGACAAAGTTCTGGACATGATAAAACATTTGCAGGCTTATCCTCAGTTTCTGTTGAGGAACCTGTGAAAATGAGCTGACATAGCTTTGTATTGGCACCAATTTTGAATGGTCACGTTTCCTTGTTGGTTAATGGTTAGTGTGATTTGTGGAATGTTACGTCGTTGATGTTGTTCCTGATGACCGTAGTTGCCAATTAAATATTACTCAAGTGGCTTCTCGTGGGTACACTTGCCATGTCTCAGACAATGATCATTGCTTCGCATTTCAATCAAACTTTAAGCCTGAACAGTTTATCTGACCTAGAAGCTTTAGCATCATACAGGCAGCAGCCAACTTTCAAACACTCAAGAGCTGGGCTTCAGCACTGGGAATATCCTCATGACCAAAAGGTGAATGTGTGGATCAGGGGAGAGCACCTGAGCATGGTCTCCCTAATGTTCCCGCATGGGTCAGGGGTCACTGAGCTCCTGATGTAGCTGGGGTTGAGTGTGCAGAGTGAGTTACTCCAGCACAACTGGCTTGCCGGATGGCACTCAGAGAGACCGTGGGACACGTAAGGATGGGGGAGACACAGTGGCACACCAGTTAGCACTGCTGCCTCACAACACCAGGGACCCAGGATCAATTCTGACCTGGGTGGTTTGCACATTCTCTCTGTGTCTGTGTGGGTTTCCTCCAGTTTCCTCCCACAGTCCAAAGATGTGCAGGTTAGGTGGTTTGGTCAAGCTAAATTTCCCTTAGGGTGGGATTGCAGGAAGAGGGTGAGGGATTGGGCCTGGTAGTGTGGTCTTTTGAAGGCTCAGTGAAGATCTGATGGGCCAAATGGCCTCCTTCTGTACTGTAGGAATTCTGTGACTTGAGGGATTTGAGCGACCTGGGGTGAAAGACCTAACTGACTGTCGGTCTCTCTCCTCTCCAATTCCTTACAGGTAAAAAAATGATTGGTGGTGTCGATCCCGCGGAGGAGGCTGGTGGGAGTCCAGAGGCCAGAGAATGCAGCAGCGTTGATGGAGGCTGGAGGTGGCTCCCCACATGCAGGGTCCAATGCACAGCCTAAAGACCTGGCCACCCATCAAGCCTACGATGAACCCAGAAGGGGACACCAGCGATGGCCCAAGGTGTACAGGCGCCATTGGTCTTTCAAGGAGATGATGAACAGCATGTGCTGCAGGAGACTCTGTCTCAACGAAGAGACAGTGTGGCCTCTCAATAACACCAACTGACCTGTTCCACCCTCTCAGGGTCTGTGTAACATCACTGCAGGGTGATGGGCCTGTGTCGGCCCTGTGAGCGGGTCAATATACAAGGTAGGAGAGTGATGATAACTCGCTGCGAGGAAAGCTCTGATGCTCCTCAGTCTATACCAAAGTATGACTCCTGTCTTTCTGCCAATACCAAGCTCACACCCATCCTCTGAACGGGGTCTGCATTGGGGTGTTTGATATCTTGACATTGAACCACTGTGCCCACTGCCCTGTGAGTGTTGGGGGAACAGTGAGCAACACGGGGTAGGGAGGGTGGGCAGGCCTGCTGTGAAGATTAATGCGTCAGATGCTTCACATGTATCAGGTGTAACATGTTTTAATTGTGAATTTAATTTCCATTTCCCTAGCTACACATGGTGACCCTGCCCCCGCTCCCCCTCCCCCCACTACTGCAGTTCCCCCCAGTGCCCATTCAGTGCTCCTCAATCTTCTTGATCTTAAATGGTCTAGTGTGACATCTAGGTATGTCCCCAGGATACACATTAGAGGAGGATGCAGCCTGTCGCTTTTCCAACACTGTTTCCTTTGACACCCTTGGCGGATGTCCTCTGGGGGACCTGGAGCCCGCTCGACTTACCAGTTTCAGTGACTTCGCCATGCCACCTTTTTCTGCCCACTGCCCTCGAGATGCGCCAGTGTTGGGTTGAGGGGTGGGATGGAATTCAGAAGAAGTGGAGACCTCTGTCATCTTCTTAGTGGTATGCCCCTGGTTGGCCTCCAGCGCTTTCTGAAGGTGCCTGTAGGGCCCTGGAGGTTTCCATGGGATAGAGGGGCAGCTGGAGTGAGCTCCAGAGGCCTCTCTATCATCTGGTTGTCTGTTCCTGGCACCTCCTGTTGTCTGCATCATTGTGTTGACTCCTCAGGGCCATGCTTTGCAGTACCCTGACAATGTCCATCTGTGTATGGGACATGTCCTTTAGTGACTGGGAGATAATGTTGAGGCCCTCAGCCATGGTCGTCACAAACTGAGCCATGCCTTGGGCACCACCACTCATGACCGTGCTGCCGTCATGTTGCCACTCTCCACTGCGGTCACCACCAGTGTTGACCATGCATTGTCTGCTGTGCTGTAGCCTTTGGGACTCCTCCAATCGGCTTTGCACTCACTGGAATATCGCTGACAACCCCTCCTGAATCTCATGGCCGTGTCCTATCATCTGCATCAGCTCTGGGATAACCTTGTCCAGAGACTCGGCATCTGGCAGGGACTCAGCAGAGTCCTGGAATCCAGCAGACCTCCGACTCATTTGGATGTTCCTGCCTCCACTGATGTGCATCAGCAAGTGTGCAGTGCTCAGCAGATTGTGCCCCAGAAGCCTTTCCACTAATGTCACCCACCAACGTGCCTGGCCCTGCGCTGGTGGAATGTGGGGGTGAAAGTTGTGATACCTTGATAGTGGGACCTCCTCAGAGCTCTGTTCCGAGGAGTTCTCTTGGGTAGTGGAGGGGCGGGGGAACAACTCTGCCCCATCAGATGGAGATCCTGTGAGAGAATAGACATATGGTCAGTGAGAGGGAAGGATAATTTTGTCTGACGTGAACAACTCACTTGAGACAGGTCATATGGTTGAGGGAAGTAGATCCTCACCTCTGCAGTGCAGGTCAACCTTGCTATCGGTGACTGCTCCCTCTCCTTAGACAATCCCGCAATTTCCAGGGTCCATTCTTCATAGGGGGTGAGGATTCGGATCTTTGGCACTCTGCACTCTGTCTTGGCCCTTTCCTGTTTCTAATCTTCTCCTGCGGGGAAAAAGAGAGTGCTTTGTCAGTCACACGCTTGATGGATCAAGGTGGTCTCAGCTGGGATCTTGAGTTCATGTCACATTACATGTAACCCCCACTGTACTGCCCAGGTTTGCAGAATCCTACTAACTGTCCTGGCTTCAGACAATTCACACGTCGATTACCTGTGATTATCCCTCACTCCACTTGCACTGTTTGTACCTGTAAAGACTTGTTTACCTGTAAAGACCCACATTCCAACCATTCTTCACATTCCAATCTGTAACTTTCTTGCAATCACCTCTGCCTATATATGCTGTGTTTGTGAACCTGCCTCCACTTCACCGAATGAAGGAGTAGTGCTCCGACAGCTTGTGATCTCAAATAAACCTGTTAGACTTTAATCTGGTGGAGTGAGACTTCTTACTACAGAATATAAGAGCAGGGAGGTTATGCTGGAACTGTATAAAGCACTGCTTAGGCCACAGCTGGAGTGTTCAGGCACTGTAACGCACAATATGTTATGTGTGATGTGCAAGAGTGAAGAGAAATCATGGAAATTTACAGCAAGGAAGGAGACTATTCAGTCCATCATGTCCCGGCTGCCCAACAAGCAGCCATCCACCACACTTTCCACCTCTTGGTCCACAGTCTTGTAGGTTACAAGGCTTCTGGTGCATTTCCAAGTTTTTTTTACATGTTATGAGGGTCACTACCTTTACTCTACTCTTCTCTTTCATGCAATAAGTTCCAGATCTCAACCGCCCTGAAGAAAAGAAGTTCTCTTGAATCCCCTCTAAACCTCTTACTTCTTTCGCTAAATCTACGTAACCCTATTTACTGTATCTACATGTCTCATGATTTTATAGAATCATATAACAGTTTAAACGCAGAAAGTGGCCATTCACCCCATCATGTCTGTGCTGACCTTCTGACGTAGCAATGCTCCTGCTGCCATGCCTCTGCCTTTATCCTGTAGCCTTGCAATTCTTTCTTTTTCAGATAATGATGCAATTTCCTTTTGAAAACCTCAATTAACCCTGCCTCCACCACACTCGGACAATGTATTCCAGATCCTAACTACTTGCTATTGAAAATGTTTTCCTCATAGTGCCATTGCTTCTTTTGCCAATTAAATTTGTGCTCTCTGATTCTCTATCTTTTTTGTACACTTCAAGATCTCTCCTCATCGCCTATGTTCCAAAGTTGAACAACCTTTGCCTACCCACTCCTCATAACTAAAATTCTTCTGTCCAGGCAATGTCCTTGCAGTTGTGCGGTGGAGTGGTGGTCATGGGAGAGGGGTGTTGGCAGCAAGGTGGCTCTTGGTGCCACAGACTTCATTGAGTTGGAAGTTGGAATGTGGCAGGGCTCCCACCTGCCACCCGTCTGTCTGATTAAATGTCGCCTGCCACCAAACTCATCACAGGTCGGGCAAAAGATTGTGCCCTTCAGTGAAGAACTAGCAGAAACAATTGGAAACTTAAACGCCCCCCCCACTCCCGCCATACTTTGTCATTATTGTTTCTCAAGTATCGTTTAGATTCTTCTATTGCTCTCATATTGCTTCTGAGTAACGTTTATTCAGGAGAAGTCCTTCCTGTGAAGACCTCCTGTGGATATGGCCTCCTGTTGGCCTCCTCCTCCTCCCTCTTTTGGGAGCTTCTCTTGTTCCTTATGCCCTCTAGCCACGAAGACAGTTGCACACAACCACTCTCATCTACAGCTAGCCTATTTGTGATCCAAGAACAAAAACATTGCAAGACCAGGTGCAGACCAAGGGAACTTTCCAGAGTGACCACTGAAAGGAAATCAAGCAGCAGCAGGACAGGATAAACCAGCAATTTACCAGTATGCTTCCTCTAAATGAGACTGTTGAGGTTGTCCTACTGCCAGTTAGATTCATATTGTGCTGTGCGATTTCAGAGCATGGTGAGTAAAGCACTGAGGTGATCAACAACCTACAATAAGTCCTGCAAGAAGAACTGAATTTCAATTTATTTACATCATCATACACTTTCAATACTATCAGATTATGCTCTACCACCAGTATACCCCCCCCCCCCCCCCCCCCCCCCCCCCCACAACACCATCAATAACAATATGGCAGGCAGTGCACTTCTACCTGGAAATGGGAACATGCTTCTTGTCTATCATACTGAGGCCTTTTGGTGCCCAACGAATGGGTGTTGCATGGACTAATGAATTAGCCTGTCACACAGGATCCAATGATAACTCAAGATTGGGAGGGGGAGCATGGGAATGGTGTGTAGAGGAGGGTGGATGAGATGTTACATGGTGGGCGGGATGAAGAATTGGGTGTTGCAGGTGGGTGGTGAGGGGTGTCATCACGATGAGGGGTATAGGGGAAATGATGGGAGGGAAGTTGGATGGGGTGGTTTGCAGAGGTCCCATCAGGGCATTTAAAAGGTTAGTATTGTGGATCAGGAGAAGTAGTCCTTCTCCTCCCGGCCCAAACGCTATTTATCTCATGCTCACCTCGTTTCATCAGTCGAGAATCATAGCCTGCAGGTGTTAACAATAAGTGTCAGCTGAAGTGGAGGATGCATCCTGCTTGACAAATTTCAGTGACTGACCTGACTCCTAAGAGTGGGTTGACCATCCTGTCCCTGACCACCTCCGTTAAAACTAGAATTTGGTGAATTGGAGGTGGGTTCGGGTCTGGTTTGCCTTTTAAAAATATTTAATGTCACACCTGTTCCACCGCTACGCCACCTTTCCCATCCCCCCACCCCTACCTATCCCCGAGGTTTCATTACCCCAGAGTGTTTTTGTCGTGTAAACTCAGGTGAATATTCTTTCTTTCTAATGAATGTGCAGTTCCCAGTTGAAGGTGGGATTCATGTGAAACTGAGAAGTACAATAGATAAAGAAAAACAAGTATTGAAGAAAATACTCCATTTTTGCCTCACTTCAAGAAATAATAGGTTTTTTTAAAGTAAAAAACCATTAAAATGATGTCTCAAACATATGTGTTCTATAAATTGAATGCTGCAAATGTTAAAGGAGGACAGTTTGGAGGCGAAGGAATAGTTTGTTTAATAAGGACACGGGGAGTCCACACCGAGTAAAATTAAGAACAGAATTTTACTTACAAACGATATATACATACGTCCGGTCGGCCCTACTGGGTTCCTACTGGGTTGGTACCTTACTGGCCGACCTTATAGACACTGGGTAATTGAGACACCCTGCCCCTCGTGGGTAAGCTCCCACTCCGCAAGATGCATGGGGTAGACAAGCATTCCCACAACGTAGGTTCCGTACGGGATATTGCAGTTTGGTAAATGGAAACAAATCCTTAGGTCTTTCATTTTAATGACAATGAGTTACAATAAATCAGTCATAGAGATAAAGCACTGGGGCACAAGATTGTAGAAGCTATTTTGCAGATTGACGAGTCTCTTCCCTTAAAATATTATTTTGTTTCCTGATTGGTTTATATTTTAGAACTTCTGGAATAGACACCTTTTATGTACTTCAGATATTCCCCTGGATCAAATAGTAGCATGAGTCTTTTGGCACCATTTAAGATTTATATTGACTAGCTTATTACTTTATTGATTGTTACTTTAATGTTCATTCAATACACTGCGGCATGTCTGAGTTACTATCCAATGCCAAATACCTGTCAATTTATAAAGGTTTTGGTATGGTTATACTCCTTATTTTTCAATAAAATGCCACAGAGGATTCAACATTTTAAGGTAAAAGGAAATGTGATCTTTGGCTGCAAAACTACAGAAGTTCCAGGCATCAAACCGTAGTCAGTAATGAATCTAATGCTGAAATATTACTGTTCCTGATAATTTAAAAACTGCACAAATGTCACCCATTGATTTACAGGCACTAACTCCAGCAGAAATAGATTGTTTTTGCCGGCATGCTGTTTTTTGTTTAAGCGTCAGACTATACTCAAAACAATATTTTCTTTTCTACAGGGAGCCATCTAGTCTCTTCACAAAGTGACGATGAATTAAGCTGCAGGTATCAACCTACGCTCTCTAATTTCATGTCAAAGTACATTGAAAGGAAATGAACCCAGCCTTTCGTTGCTGCCTCATTCAATCCACTCAATGCAGCTGAAAACCCACTGACGGAGCAGACAGTGAATGAATTCTCAGAGCAGGAAACACCATTCAATTAAGGATGGTGGGCAGACTAGTGAAATGAGAAGCCCAATCAGAGGACCCTCGATGAACTGCAACCAGGGGAGGCGGGTGCTGCTGCGCTTTCCAAATTTTGTTATTATAACATGTGTGTTATTAAGTGTATTATTATAATTATATAATCCTTGGGCTTATTTACTGCACAAGACACAAGGCACCGATCGCTCATAAGGAATATGTTAAGCACATGTGGGTTAGTTTATTAAGGCTAGGCACAGGAGAACAGTTTTACACAGGTATAACGTTTGAATACATCAGAGCTGTGTGTAGATCACATGACACATTTCCCTTCTACTAATAACCATTCTGATAACCCTTAAAGACATATGGCAACAACCCCTTTCTTTTTAAAGGCAATTTCCCCCTCCATAGAAATATGATTATTTACAATACATGTTCAGTTGCAATTCTAGAAGGGTACAGAACTGATGAATCCAGATGCCCCCCCCCCCCCCCCCCCCCCCCCCCACCAAGCCCGGCACCCCGGACCGATCACTTGTGCGTACAAAATGTCAGCTTAGCAGTGCCAACCTGGCACCGCCCACACTATCTGGCAGTGCCACCTGGGCACCTTGGCAGTGCCGGGATGGCACCCATGTGGTACTGCTAAGGTACCCTTGTGACACCAGCAGTGTCAGGGTACCACCCTTCCCAAAGGGCATGTAGCTAGGGGCCTCCGATCCCCCGGGAGACCCCCACGAGTGCCGTTCTGTCAGGTCCCCATTTGTGGGGACCAGTGCTGAATGATGCTCACCCGAGGTCTCTGAGATGAAGGGGTTTAATCCCAAAGCCTCAGGTACCTCGGGAATCTGGACATTAGAGTGAAGCTAACTGCCTCGCTTTTATATGCAGATTTGGCAACAAGCCCACTGTGGGCTGGTTTTACATCACTTCATCTCACAAGATCACATTGAATCTCGGGAGGCGTGGGGAGCCGTATAGATCCCAGGAGTGGGGTCTGCTGGCTTTCATCGGCCGTGCTGTGCCGTGCCGAGTTGTTTTACCGGGGCACCGTGGCCAATGGATTGGGTCCTAAGTGTCTCTAAAGTGCAAGAGGCAATTTGCTGGTATGTCCAGATATTGTAATGGTAACCTTGCCTGGAGGTTTCTTTAATTGCTGATCTGTGGGATTATCATCCTTGGATGTTGTTTCTGGTTTCATTTACGATGTTGTCCCAGATGCAATATGACTGTACGCTGGTTGAGGAACTGGAATTGATCTGCCTTCGATTACACCTCAATGTTGTTATTTTCTTTACCCATCCTCCTTTTTCGCATCCCCTACCTTGCCTTCTCTCTGCCTCAGCCTCCTCTCCTCTCTAATGTCTTGCATTTCCCCTCTCTCCTCTCCCCTTACCCTTCTCCCACTTCACTTCTCACCTACCCCTCAGTCCAATTATTCCTGTATCCTATAACTCTTCTTTACCTAAAAACTGTTCTTGGCTTTGATTCTTAATGTGCAATGCTATTGGAGATTAATTAGTATTAAACTAATTAAAAGTAAAAAAAAGAGCTTGAAATTGGTTGTGCAACAAAATAAGGCAGGTCCAAACTATTTTCAGGTACAGTCTTCATAAATGTTATTGACAGTCTTGGTTACCAAGCAGGGTGGAGAACTGGTTGGTGAGTGTAAGAGACTGCTGGAGAGAAAATCAGATCCAAGGGTCCGTGGTGTGCAGTTTGAATGGGCTGGCAGTATGACTGCTGTTCCTCAAGACACAAAAACCTCCTTTTAGAAAAATAAAATGTTGCCTTTTCCTAGCAGCCCCAGTGAGGGAATGCTGGTTAGGTTGCTAATGTAGAGAAATATCAGAACTAGCATGTTCCGGTCCATTTGTCTATGAAAACTGTGATCAGGATCCCAAATCCTGATTTGCGTATTTAAACTGTCTCCTGTCTGTTTTGAGTCAGAGTTCTGGTCAACCATTCCCCATCAGATTTTCTTGGGTACCTGCTGTTCAGTCAAGGTGACTGAACAGGTAGACGAGGGTAGAGCAGTTGATGTGGTGTATATGGATTTCAGTAAAGCGTTTGATAAGGTTCCCCACGGTCGGCTATTGCAGAAAATACGGAGGCTGGGGATTGAGGGTGATTTAGAGATGTGGATCAGAAATTGGCTGGTTGAAAGAAGACAGAGAGTGGTAGTTGATGGGAAATGCTCAGAATGGAGTTCAGTTACGAGTGGCGTACCACAAGGATCTGTTCTGGGGCCGTTGCTGTTTGTCATTTTTATAAATGACTTAGAGGAGAGCGCAGAAGGATGGGTGAGTAAATTTGCAGACAACACTAAAGTCGGTGGAGTTGTAGACAGTGCGGAAGGATGTTGCAGGTTACAGAGGGACATAGATTTTTTTTTTTATAAATTTAGATTACCCAATTATTTTTTCCAATTAAGGGGCAATTTAGCGTGGCCAATCCACCTACTCTGCACATTTTTGGGTTGTGGGGGCGAAACCCACGCAGACACGGGGAGAATGTGCAAACTCCACACGGACAGTGACCCAGAGCCGGGATCGAACCTGGGACCTCAGCGCCGTGAGGCGGTTGTGCTAACCACTAGAGGGACATAGATAAGCTGCAGAGCTGGGCTGAGAGGTGGCAAATGGAATTTAATGTGGAGAAGTGTGAGGTGATTCACTTTGGAAAGAATAACAGGAATGCGGAATATTTGGCTAATGGTAAAATTCTTGGTAATGTGGATGAGCAGAGGGATCTCGGTGTCCATGTACATAGATCCCTGAAAGTTGCCACCCAGGTTGATAGGGTTGTGAAGAAGGCCTTTATTGGTAGAGGGATTGAGTTCCGGAGCCATGAGGTCATGTTGCAGTTGTACAAAACTCTAGTACGGCCGCATTTGGAGTATTGCGTACAGTTCTGGTCGCCTCATTATAGGAAGGACGTGGAAGCTTTGGAACGGGTGCAGAGGAGATTTACCAGGATGTTGCCTGGTATGGAGGGAAAACCTTATGAGGAAAGGCTGATGGACTTGAGGTTGTTTTCGTTAGAGAGAAGAAGGTTAAGAGGTGACTTAATAGAGGCATACAAAATGATCAGAGGGTTAGATAGGGTGGACAGCGAGAGCCTTCTCCCGCGGATGGAGGTGGCTAGCACGAGGGGACATAGCCTTAAATTGAGGGGTAATAGATATAGGACAGAGGTCAGAGGTGGGTTTTTTACGCAAAGAGTGGTGAGGCCGTGGAATGCCCTACCTGCAACAGTAGTGAACTCGCCAACATTGAGGGCATTTAAAAGTTTATTGGATAAGCATATGGATGATAAGGGCATAGTGTAGGTTAGATGGCCTTTAGTTTTTTTCCATGTCGGTGCAACATCGTGGGCCGAAGGGCCTGTACTGCGCTGTATCGTTCTATGTTCTATGTTCTATGAAGCAGATGGTAGGCAGTTGAAAATCAAGGACGTTCTCCTTCACTTACTGACAAAAAATTGCATTAAATTACCAGTTTAAAAATTGTGCTGTTATTGCGTATTTTGTGAGTGTGTCATAAATAAGTGTTTTAAAATGGTCATTAACCTTTTTAGCAAACAAAGAAGGAAATTATAGTCATTTTTACAGACAGAATATGCATCAGAACTTTTAATAATTAGAATTTCTAAAAAATCTTTAAAAATCGGTTAATGCCTGCAAATGTTACTTTTCACAAATTTTGAGCTTGAGATGTGCTCATTTTTGCAGATACTAATTTTCAAATAGGATAGTGCATGGTCACAGCACAGTACTGATGAATCTTGATTTATTCACCCATCCCCACCCCCACTTTCTTTGCAGTATCTAATACATTCTTAAATATCCCTAAAGTTCTGAGGCACCTCTGTTGCCCGCTGAAAAACTCAAGTTTCTCCTGGCTTCCCTTATTACTCAGCAGAGAATAGCCTTGTGGCACTTCTCTGGTGCCTGACTGTCTCCTATGTTTCTCAGCAACCAGAACGGAATACAATACTCAAGTGATGTCTGACTGGAGCACGGTAGTTTGCTCACTACTTCCTCTGATCTATAGTCTACTCTTTTGGCTATGTAGTTTAACACTCTATTGACTTTGCTAATTACTCTACAACAGTTGGACATGTTGAGCATTGAGTCTGCTGAGGTTCTTTGTGTCCTACAACTTCTTCGCTATTTCAGCTTGATTCACGGAGTGTATGTGTTTCTCATTTTCCTTTCTGATGATGCATTTTGCTCAACCTATTCTGTAATTTCTGAGCTGTTGGTTTGATTCCACTAGACTTGCTAGTTTTGTATTGTGATTTGGCAAATTAGCATAAAATCTTTTGATTCTGGTACACTGGTGTAAGTTTCAAACAGCAAAGGTCTCAACGTTGTCCCATGGGCGCCAGATTTAAGCCTTCCCCGCTCCAGAAAGTTCCTCTTATTTTCTACTGTAGCTGATTTATCGTCCATTCCCAAGAGTGATCAGGTTCCCTACAGTTTTGAATTTAACTAGCCAACTTGGGTGTCAGCTACTGTCACAAAGCAAGTGGAGTAATGGGTATGAAAAATGAAGTTTTGTTTTGTTCCAGATGCAAAGGGAACAAGTTTTGTTCCAGATGCAAAGGGAAAAATCACTTTGTTCAGAATTGTTACTCTAAGCTCAGCCCCAGAACAGTCAGCACAGTGGAAGATACAGTCTCCAGTGATGAAACATCATTGTTTTTTGGAGGAATAACAGAGAGGAATAATGTTTTGGACAAATAAATAAATTATCCAGCACTTAATAAAATGCAAACTGATACTCCATTTGAAATAAATGCTGTTGATGAAGACAAATGACTGCTACCACTTGAAGTGAATGGTAATTTCCAATTGAAGTTAGACACTGGTGCCAAAGCCAATTTAATCAGTATGACTGATTTAAAAAAATCAAATACTTCAGCCGATTAGAAGAAATCACAAAATACCTCTGAGGCATTATAATGGTTCAAGCATTAAATATTATGGTGATTGTGATCTGCGTGTGGTGGTGAAGAATTCAGTTTATTCCATCCCATTTTGTATTGTATCTGAGTGCTTGGATTTATTCTTAGATGATCAGTCCTGTGAAGAATTAGGTCTAGTGCAGTTGGTTTACAGCATTCACACAGGAGTAATCGAATGATTTCGAGAAAATTGTCGAATATTTCAGTAATGTTTTCATAGGTTTTGGTGCACTATCATTCGCCTACAAGATACAACTCGAAGAGGGTGTAAAACCTGTGATATATGCGCCAAGAAGAGTACCTGCACTGCTTTGGGATCACTTCAAAAAGGAGCTAGACAGAATGACAAAGTTAAAAGTAATCAGAAAGATACAAGAACCAACCGATTGGGTAAATTCCATGGTATGTAAAAAGAAAAAGAATGGTGATATTTGCATATGTATGGATCCCAAAGATTTTAATGAGAATATTAAAAGAGTACACTACCAAATACCAAAGTGTGGGGCAATCACATCTGAAATGGCTGGTGCACATTCCTTACAAAACTTGATGCATCTCAAGGTTTCTGGCAGCTAAAGCTAGAGGAAAAAACTACTACACTTTTAATACACCATTTGGATGGCATTGCTTTCTGAGAATGCCGTTTGGCATAATTTGGGCATCAGAAAGTTTTCACTGTGCCATGGAGCACATAATCAAAGGCATCGAAGGTGTACATATGTACATTGATTATATCATCATTTGGGGCTCAACCATAGAGCGCAATACAAGGTGGCTTAATGTTCTAATGAGCGTCAGGAGAAATGGGCTGAAATTTAACAAGCAAAAGTGCCAATGTGGAGTAACTGAGGTCACATTCTTAGGTGACAAGCTCTCATCGCATGGCATTGAACCTGACAAGGACAAAATCCAAGCAATTCTCAACATACCAAAACCACACAACAAGAAAGCCATCTTAAGACTGATGGGTATGATTAATTTTATAGGGAAATTCATTCCAAATCTGTCAGCAAAAACAACACATCTACATGATCTCCTGCATAAGCAATGGATTTCACTTGGACTGAGCAATGTGAGCAAGAGTGGAAGAAGCTCAAGACTTCACTAACCACCATGTCAGTTCTCACATTTTATGACCCATCTGAGCAGATTAAAGTGTGAACAGATGCGTCGAAAGATGGTCTAGGAGCAGTTCTATTCCAACCCAAGCATGACGATTGGAAATCAGTCGCGTATGCATAACGATCCATGGTGAAAACAGAGCAGAGGTGCACTCAAATCGTAAAAGAATGCCTGGGTTTATCTGCAGGCTTGGAGAAATTCCGCGGCTACGTCTATGGACTCCCAACTTTCACAGTTGAGACAGATCATCAACCTTTCGTTAACATCATCAAGAAGAATTTCAACCAAATGTCTCCACGCATTCAGAGGTTGATGATGATGTTACAACACTATGACTTCAATCTCGTCTACACGCCAGGCAAGTATTTGTTCTTAATAGATGCATTATCGAGAGCGCCAATACAAAATATTAGTCGTGAAATTACTGAATATGTAGATTTGCATGTCAATCTTATTTCTATACTACTACCAGTATCAGATAAGAAACTATGTGAGATCCAAGAAGAGACCCGGAAAGATCAAACTCTTCAAGAGGTGATGAGGAACATCAACTTACACTGGCCCAGAGGTCAATGTATGGAGTTCTGCAATATAAGATCTGGGGCGAAATTCTCAGACCCCCAGCAAGTTTGGAGAATCGCCCGGGGCCGCCGAAAGTCCCACCCCCGCCGTGGCAGAAATTCTCCGCCACCCGGGAATTGGCGGGGGCGGGAAACGCGCCTCACCGAGAGGCGAGCCCCCTGCGGCGATTCTCCGGCCCGCGATTGGCCGAAGTCCCGCCGCTGGGAGGCCTTTCCTGCCGGCGAGGTTTGAACCACCTCCGGTGGCGGCGGGATCGGCGGCGCGAGCGGGCCCCCGGGGTCCTGGGGGGGGGGGCGCGGGGTGATCAGACCCCGGGGGGTGCCACCATGGTGGCCAGGCCCGCGATTGAGGCCCACCGATCGGCGGGTGGGCCAGTGCTGTGGGGGCACTCTTTCCCTTCCGCTGCCACCACGGCCTCCACCATGGCGGACGTGGAAGAGAATCCCCCAGCGCGCATGCGCCGGTGGTGATGTCAGCGGCAGCTGCCGCTGACGTCACCACCGGCGCATGCGCGAACCAGCGAAGGCCTTTCGGCCAGCCCCGGCGCCGGGCGGCGGGTGTCAAAGGCCGCTGGTGCCGATTTTGGCGGCAGTCGGCGTGGTGCCAACCACTCCGGCGCAGGCCTAGCCCCTCACTGTGAGGGCTTGGCCCCCAAAGGTGCGGAGAATTCCGCACCTTTGGGGAGGACCGACGCCGGAGTGGTTGGCGCCACTCCCCTACGCCGGGACCCCCCCGCCCCGCCGGGTAGGGGAGAATCCCACCCCAGAACTCAGTATCATTAATGGAGTGGTACTTCATTTGAACACTATAGTTTTCCCTCAATCTCTTCGCAAGGATGTACTTAGGAGGATGCATGAAGGACATCTCGGGATTGAGAAGTGTACATGGAGAGCTCATGACTTTGTTTACTGGCCAAGTATAAACCAGGATATTGACAGGATGGTCAGTTGTTGTGACACATGCCAGACTCATCGCTGCAAGCAAACAAGAGAACCTATGCAAATATTTGATTTGCTCACAGTACCATGGCAGAAGGTAGCTATTGATCTCTTTCACGTAGGAGGGAAAGATTATTTAATTATCATAGACTATTATTCAAACTATATTATCCCAAAATGGTTCAACTGTCAAGCATAACGGCAAGCAGTGTAATACTGCATATCAAGTTAAATTCTGCTGGACACGGAATTCCACAAATCATCGTGAATGACAACAGTCCTTGTTTTAGCTGTAAAGTGTGGCAATCACGTCAGGTCAAGTCCGTTGAACCCACTGATGTGTTGGGTATGCTGGGTCTGCGAAGACTGCGTTTACCATAGCAGTGAGAGAGACAGGCTTCCAACACTTGAAGAAATGCAACTCTATTGAACTCTTAACTATTAAACATACTTTAACTGTGGGTTGACACTATGCTGAGTTGACTGGAGACCTGAGGCTAACCTGACCAGACTATCTTACTACCACATGGTGGATGTTCTATTTGTTGCTCACAGGCTCTGACTGTCTCAGAGGCTGCATCCCAAGAGAGCGGGAAAACTAGTGCCCTCTGGCTTTATAGTGGCCGTGTCCTGTCTGGTGATTGGCTGCTGTGTTCTGTGTGATCATTGGTCATCCTGTGCGTTAATCAATGTCTGTCTGTGCACCATCATATACTTGTGTGTATATTATGACACGCACAAGCCAATGGCAAAGCCAAAAAAGATGTACATATTGTCAAGCAGTTGTTGAAGAAGGCAATGGACAAACTATCTGACCCATATCTCACACTATTGAGTTACAGAGCATCGCCATTGTTACATCGCCAGCAGCGTTACTCATGAATAGAAGGCTGCATACCACACTTCCATACTTGGCAAAGAAGGAGAATGCATTGGTACTGCAGGAAATGCAAAACATTAAAACAAAACAAAAACAGTTTTATGATAGAGTGTTAAGAACTTTACCACCTGTGAATAGTGATGACATTGTGAGAATAGAAGATGCAGGCACTTGGTCAAGAAAAGCCATTGTACTTGAAGTAGCACCTCGATCCTACAATGTACAGACAGAGGGAGGGTTGGTTTTAAGAAGAAATTGTTGCCCACTCTTGAAAACCAGAGAAGACATTCACAACAATGTGATGGATGACGAATCTATGTCAGAATCAACGCAAGCTGCAGTGTCAGATTGGTCAGCAGTTCCTGAGCATGAGAATGTCGTGGAGAACATTGAATCAACAAGTTCTGAGCAGCAAGGTCAAACTTTGAGAAGATCAACAGAGTCAGAGGAAAACCTGATCGACTCAATTTGTGGATTTGGACTACTTGTACATTATATGCTTGCTGTTCTTGTGTGTTTGTATATATATATTATATATATACTTTATACTTGTTAAACCAGTTTTTAAAATTTTAAAGAAAAAAATCATTACAATTAGACTCACGGGCTAATGATATCACATGTAAATAAACTGATGATAATGTATTAATATATTCCTTCAAAGGAAAGGGGACGTATTGATATCATGGTTGCGTTGCAGTCCACGGACTGATCAATAGGAGTCTCATTAGTATATAAGTGAATGGTAGAGTCAGGTGACCTCAAACTGACTAGGAGCTGGGAAAATTTCTGTGAATGTTCAGGCCATCTGACAAGAACAATACAAGGGGGATAATGTGCAAACTCTGCACAGGCGGTCACCCAAGGCCGTAATCGAATCTGGGTCCCTAATTCTGTGAGGCAGCAGTACTAACCACTCTGCTACCCATGGCTGATCCTCTATTTGAATGCCACACTCAAACACTCTCGCCATATCTCTTGATGCCATTAGACTGTAGAAATCTATCTATTTCCTTCTTAAATATATTCAGTGACTTGGTCTCCACAGTCTTCTGTGATACAGAATTCCACAGGTTCACCAGCCTCTAAGTAAAATAATTTCTGCTCAGCTCAGTCCTAAATGGCCGACCCCATATTCTGAGACCATGGTGACCCCTTGTTCTAGACCACACAGCCAGAACGACATCCCTGTGTTCAGTTTGTCCAACCCTAAAATCTTTTATACATTTCAATGAGATCCACTCTCATTCTTCTAAACTCCAGTGAATACAGGGGCGGGATTCTCCGACCCCCCGCCGGGTCAGAGAATCGCCGGGGGCAGCATGAATCCCGGCCCACCACTCCACCGCAGGAGGGCGAATTCTCCGGTGCCAGTTTTCGGGCGGGGGCATGGATCATGCCACACCGGTCGGGGGCCGTTGGCAGCGGCCCCTCTAGCAATTTTCTGGGCCTCGATTAGCCGAGCGCCCACCCGTTTTCAGCCAGTCCCACCGGTGTGAAATAGACATGGTCCATCCCGGCGGGACCTGGCTTGGAGGGCGGCTAGCGGAGTCCTCTGGGGGGCGCGCAGGGAACCAGCCCCGGGGGGGGGGGGGGGGGGGCCTCCACGGTGCCCTGGCCCGTGATTGGGGCCCACTGATCTGCTGGTGGGCCTGTGCCATGGGACACTCTTTCCCTCCATGCCGGCTTCTGTAGGGCTTCGCCATGGCCGGCACGGAGAAGAAACCATGCTCAGGAAACACGCCGGCGGTTCTGCGCATGCGCCAGAGCATGCCGGCAGTCCTGCGCATGTGCCAGCTCTAATGCCGGCACATGGCAGCACTTCGGCGCTGGTTGGCGCGGTGCGAACCCCTCCGGCGCCGGCCTAGCCCTGGAAGTGTGCAGGATTCTGCAACTTCTGGGCAGCCTGATGCCGGAGTGGTTCGCGCCGCTCTTGGAGCCAACGTCGGGCCATCCTGCCAAGTGCAGGAGAATCCCACCCCCCAGGTATACAGGTCCAGTTAACACAATCTCTCCTTCTATGACAATCCTGCCGTCTCAGAAATGAGTCTGGTGAACCTTTACTGCACTCTTTCTATGGCAAGCGTATCCTTTCTTAGGAAAGGAGACCAAATATGCTGAGTATCATCTCACCAAGGCTCTATACAGAGGCAGTATGACATCTTTGCTCTTGTACCCCAGTCCTCTTGCAATGAAAGTCAATAGACTATTTTGCCTTCCTAACTGCTTGCTGTTCCTGTATGCTTGCTCTGGAGGGGTGGGAGCTTAAGGATTAAATTAAGGATTCATTTCTAATTAAAGTATAGTCTTTCTTTAATTTAACAATGAACTAAAAGTTGCTATTGAGTTGGAAGAAGGTAAGCTTTAGTCCAGCTTTAAAACAGGGCTTATACAGGGTTTGCTTGCAGCTTCAACTAATTCATTGAATAACTGGCTCAGACAGATTTCCAGAGGATTGATTCTGAGAGTTTAAAGCATCTTGGTTTGCTGCTTTGGGTTGCACTGAAGTGCTGAAATAGGAGTGTGGGGTTGAGTGAGTTCTGGGAGGAGGAGGAGAAGAGCTGATCTTTTCATTTTCAACCTTTCCTCAGAAATGGCTGCCTTAGGGCAGCACGGTAGCACAGTAGCTAGCACTGTTGTTTCACAACGCCAGGGTCCCAGGTTCGATTCCATGCTGGGTCACTGTCTGTGCGGTGTCTGCACATTCTCCCCATGTCTGCGTGGGTATCCTCCAAGTGCTCTGGTTTCTCTCACAGTCCAAAGACGGGCAGGTTAGGTGGATTGGCCATAGTGTCCAAAAAGTTAGGAGGGGTTATTGCAGGGGTGGGCAAACTACGGCCCGCGGGCCGCATGCGGCCCGCCAAAGGCATTTCTGCGGCCCGCCAAGTCATTAAAAAAAAAAAAAAAAAATTAAAAAAAATTTTTTTTTTTTTTTAAATTTTTTTTAAGGTTAATGGAGGCGGGCTGTTGGGTTACTTACTGGTATAGGGTGGATACATTGACTTGAGTAGGGTGATCATTGCTCGGCACAACGTCGAGGGCCGAAGGGCCTGTTCTGTGCTGTGCTGTTCTATGTTCTATATGAGGCGCCCAGAATCATAACCGGGTGAAGTAATTATTTTACTTAATATACTATGCGGCCCTTTGTGAATTGTGAATTTTTGAATGTGGCCCTTGCACGGAAAAGTTTGCCCACCCCTGGGTTATTGGGTTATGGGGATAGGGTGGAAGTGAGGGCTTAAGTGGGTTGGTGCAGACTCGATGGGCCGAGTGGCTTCCTTGTACACTGTATGTTCTACTTGTAAAGAAGAGCTTCTGCCTTGGTAAGGAGGATTTTATGAGTATTTCCACTGTACTTGATATACCCTAAAGTCAAGGCGTAAAAGTAAAAGGAGCAATTTAAAGGTAAGTCATGGCAGGGCAGTTTGTCCATGTGGAATGCTTCACTTGTGCAATGTGGAAAGTCAGGGACACTTCCAGTGTCCAGGGTGACCACATCTGCAGGAAGTGTCTCCAGCTACTCAAATCCAAATTTTTGTGCTGGAGCTGAGACTGGAGTCACGGTGGGCAATCTGCAATGATGTGATCTTCGCAGACAACATATACAATGAGGTAGTCACACCGCAGGCAAAGAGTGCACAGGCAGAAAGGTAATGGCTGACTGCCAGACTGAGAAAAAGCACTCAGCAGGTAGTGCAGGAGTCCTCTGGGTCCATCTCCCTCTCTAAAGGGGGGCGGTTTGATTCAGCAGACTGGAGTTAAAGCAGAAATAGGACAATAGACAAGATGAATGCATGGCTGGAGAAACGATTTTAGAGGGAGGGATTGAAGCAACAGTCCGTTTATATGTAACTCTTCGGGTTTTCAGAAAGTTCAATCTATGTCCCATGCACTTGAAAAATAGCTCTGCAGTTAAGTAACTAAGAATGTCCAAAACTGTAGGGTAGATCCAAAAGCAGCATTTAATAAATGGAAGGGCATTAATGAACAAACCACAGTGTTCCTGGCTTGTATGCTGTGTTCTTTAACTGTGATTGAAATATCTTGAAGCAAGGCTGAAAGGAACCCCAGCAGAAGAATAAGGATTAAGTAACAGATAAACCTGTCCAATTTGCCTCAGTTTACTGAAATATTTGGGAAAATTGGAAAGGTAGAAGACCATCCACGTTTCCGGAAATTCTGAAGCTTTGCATTAAAACCACTGTGTGAATATTGCTTGCTCACAGTGTGGGGTCTTGAGCAGTTGGTGGCAACCCTACAGCTAATTTGTTGAACTCGCTAACGCAAGCAACCTTTTTGTTATTTTAAACCTCATCTTCCCAAAGGCCTGCCTCAGCAAACATAGATTACTGCGGTGTTGCTGCCAGCTGTGTGCAACCCACACATTAGAAGCCAGCTGCATGGCCAGAGGAGTGAAAAATAAAAGTGGCTGCAGTGGAATTATTCTTCCATTAAAAGATTTCCTAATGTGGTTAAGAAATTTGCCTCAAAGATCAGAGAAACGTCTTTTACACCAATAATCAGAATTAAAATCCACATTGTTTATTGAAGAAAACGTAAAGCTAGCCACAGAGAGTTAACTAAATGGCTGTTTGTCATTTATTGTACGTATGTTTTCACAGTCAATGATTATAATTTTTGGATTTGGGTTTATTGTCATGTGTACTGAGGTACACATTTTTAATGAAAAGCTTCAGAATTTCCGGAACCATAGATCATTCCACACATGGAAAACATAGGACGTACAATGGATACACAACGTAAATACATAGACACAGACATCGGGTGAAGCATACGGAGTATAGTACTATTCATTAGTAGAGAAGCATGGAGAGATCAGTTCAGTCCATAAGAGGATAATTCAAGAGAGTATAATGTGGGTGGGAGGGAACTTTGATTATACTGCCCACTTTCCCAAGGCAGCGGTGTCGAAAGGTGTAGAAAGGTAGTATGGGCGGCACTTCACAGTCAGGTATTCCAGGTCCGGGGAGCAGTAGTTCGCCAAGGTCGTCATGTCGGAGCACCAGGAGGAGTTGATGAGGAGCAAACCCCTCAACCCTTCACTTTGCCCAATGACGCCGTGCAGTCTATCCAGTGTATTGTGAAGCCATCAGGATGTATGGCACAGTCCGGTGAGGCAGGGGTGAACCATGTCTCGGAGACCACAGCAGTCTCTTACTTCCCTCTCAGAGGTTCTATTGCTATCTCTAAAGAAAAAGAGCTTAATATTCAACTGTTTTTATTCCTTGAACATGTTTATGTACATTTGTCCAGTTATTCATATTCCTATATGGCAATATAATATGGCCATATATTCTATTATCCAGACATGCATATATTTATATTAGACCATTCAGCCCCTTGAGTCAGTTCAACTAATCTGCATCTCAACTTTATTTACCCAACTTTTATCCATACTTCTGATACCGTTACTTAACAAAAGTTTCCTAATATCAGTCCTAAAAAGATCAATTGACCCAACGCCTAAAGTCTTTTGGGAGACAGTCCCCAATTTTCACAACCTCATTATGTGAAAAAGTGGTCTCTAAATTCCATTTTGAGTAGTATTGCTCTCATTCTTGAATTGTGTCTACTTGTTTTGGATTGCCTTAACAAAGGAATTGTTTCTTTGAGTTTACCCGACTGAAAGCTTTAACCATATAAAATCAAAACTCATTAGATCAACCCATCAAACCTCTCAATTCAGAGAGGGATTTTCCAGTCTCAGCTGCAATGGGTTGAGGAGTAGGTGAGGGGCTAACAGAGCAATGGGAGCAGAAAAATAGGTTTCTTGCTGCCATGAAATGACAGTGGATAATTTGCCACCCTAGCTGCTTTGGTGGTTTGTCATTCCTGTTAGAGGCTGGGGTAAAACTGATTTGCAGTGTGCTAATGGGATTCAGATGAAGGCCCAATTGGTACTGTGACACCCCCTCCGCATCGACAGGATGGGGACGTTTCTATTTAAATAGAGGCGAATGGAACTTCAACTTTGACCTTCATCAGTCAGGAGGTGATGGGCAGGTCAGAAGTGATTTCAGGAATAAAGGGGTCAATGGTTATGAGGGAGAGATTTTGGGTGATGTGTGTGAAGGGAAAAGGCTATTAGGCTCTTCTTCAAAGGTGGCAAGTACCATGGTTGCAAGTGACTATGCAGATCCTCATGGTGCAGATCTTGAGATGTTGCTTGGGAGTCAGGTTATTGTGAGTGGACAAAGTTGCAGGTCAGCTCAACTGGACAACTGAAGGGGAACTCCAGCATGTAATACTGACTATACTACTGCATTTGGATAGGTGAGAGTGTGAATGGCAAAGGCAAAAATATTGGGAGATTTCTTGCACATGGCTCGCAGGAGCTATGGCAAGGTCCTTTGCCTCACTGCACAAGCATGATTCCGAGTGACTCAGATGTTCCTCGGAAGAAGGTACGGGGGGCAGAGACGCACACATGCTTCAGAACTGCATACCAAATAAACCACATCAGACATAATTAAAGTGCAAGTGAATTATACTTATAAAAGTGTGACCAGTGTAACAATCATAGTGCATCCATGCAACCTATTGTGAAATCAGAATTTCTTAATTGTTCTTTTCCTCCCACTTCTAAGTGCTCCCGACATCCGTAATTGGGATGGAGGCAGCCTGCTAACCAATTGGTCCTGTTGCTTTGGATGACCATGGCAGTGTTCCTCGAGAGATCTGGGGCGGAATTCTCCGACCCCCCCGCAGGGTCGGGGAATCGCCCGGGGCCGGCATAAATCCCGGCTCCGCTGTGGCCGGAATTCTCCGCCACCCAGGAATCGGCGGGAGCGGGAATCACGCCCTGCCGATCGGCGTGCACCCCGCGGCGATTCTCCAGCCCGCGATGGGCCGAAATCCCGCCACTAGAGGCCAATCTCGCCGACGTGGATTAAACCACCTCTGGTGCCAGCGGGATTGGCGGCGCGAGCGGGCCCCCGGGGGGCCGCAGGGCGATCGGACCCCGGGGGTGCCCCCACGGTGGCCTGGCCCGCGATCGGGACCTATTGATCGGCGGGCGGGCCAGTGCCGTGAGGGCACTCTTTTTCTTCCGCCGCCGCCACGGCCTCCACCATGGCGGAGGCGGAAGAGACCCCCCCTACCGCGCATGCGCCGGTGGTGACGTCAGCGGCCGCTGATGCATCGGCGCATGCGCGGACCGGCGAAGGCCTTTCGGCCAGCCCCTAGGCTGGGCAGCGTAGTGCCAAAGGCCATTGGCACCAGTTTTGGCACCATCGGCAGAGCGGAAACCCCTAGCCCCTAAAGGTGCGGAGAATTCCGCACCTTTGGGGAGGCCCGACGACGGAGTGGTTGGCGCCACTCCGCTACGCTGGGACCCCCCGCCCCGCCGGGTAGGGGAGAATCCCGGCCCTGAGGCCTGGAGACTTACTTTGGACCTTCCATATGGTGACAGAGAACAATGCAGAAGACGTCACAGGCGCGGAGGATTCAAAAGAGCTAGGCACCATCGGAGTCCTGAGTGGAGATCCTAGGGGTGTCCAATTGCTGCTCCTCCGTTTGGGTGCTCGAGAGTCTCTGCCTGACTCCTTGAGTGGGAGGGACACCCGGAAGCAGGCCAAGGTGATCCATCCCCTTGCATAGCTACTGTGAAGCTGACCCATGCTTACAGTGATGGAGTGCAGATCAACTTACATCTTTGGCAAAATTTGCTGGGCCAGGTTCTCCGTGGAGTTCTGCCACCGACCCCATGGTGACCTAATTCATGCACAGATCAGAACCACTTCATTATCCAGCAGGAAGGTGATATCTTCGGCCTCACATGCCACTGAGTGCCTCCGAGATCTCTGCCTGATTTCCATCCCCATCTCTGGCTGTCTATCCAGCAATCTTGGAAGGCTGTTTCAAAGTTCCCATCGTCGGGCCCAAACCTCACAGACACTGCCTCTTCCCTAACACTTCTCTAAGTGCCTGTGAGCTTGGTTGACTCTGGCCATGTGTCCATACAGTGACCACCAGAATGTGAGACCCAGCCTGAATTAGATCTAATACCTACTGAGGTGTGTGTCCCTGGTCTGGGGGAGGGTGCAGTTGTATGCTGTGATGCCTCTACAAGTGCACCTTCTTCCTCTGTAATATCCTCTTTCCGATCTGGTCTTGCCTGAGTGCTGGACAGAGCTTTGTCTCTTTTAGGCTTTGACCTCTTAATGCTCACACCTGTGAGAGGAGATAGTGAGTGACTGCATGAGCTGCCTCCAATATGGAGGAACACATGACCTTTATCTTTCTGTGACATGCATGGATCCTTTCTCAATGGAGGCCAAACGCCAATCTCTCCAACTCCACAGGATCAGTCCCACTTCATCTCTACCAGCTGGGCTACTGCTCCTCAAAGTCAATGAGGTCTTTGAAGTATGTCCAGCTTGCTCCTGTCTTCTCCCACTCTCTCCTATTATGGCTTAACGTCTCCTGTGCAAGAAATGAAATGAAATGAAAAAATGAAATGAAAATCGCTTATTGTCACAAGTCGACTTCAAAGGAAGTTACTGTGAAAAGCCCCTAGTCGCCACATTCCGACACCTGTTCGGGGAGGCTGGTACGGGAATTGAACCCGCGCTGCTGGCCTGCCTTGGTCTGCTTTAAAAGCCAGCTATTTAGCCCAGTGAGCTAAACCAGCCCCTGATGATGGGGTTGAGAGCAGTTGGGTTTCAGGTATCTTTTTCATGCTTCCAGTCAAACAAAGAATCCATTGTGTGTCACATGATTGATGCACTGCAGGTCTTCCAGGGGATCTGGGGAAGTGAGCCCATGTGGGTAAAAGGTTAATGCTCACAGAGGCATGTCATTAGCGTTGCTTGCTGATGCCTTCAATACGTGACTCTCTTCCAACCACAACTCCCAGACTACTTGTAAGCTTTCTGTGTGGAAGGGCTAGCGGGTCCACAGTGTTCGCTCCACCTGCAGAGTGGAAGGACTTCGATGGGGCTATGAAGCATCACCCTATCCTCTTTAGGCCATTTCCTTCCTCAACATCGTTTAGGTTGCTGTCCTTTTAAAAATAGCACCCAGATATGACAGCAGGGTGTACGCCATCCAGCCAGTCATGTCATGTGATACAAAAGAAAATCTCAACTTCATAATTAATGAGGCTGAGGTCACACAAATTTCCAGTGACTTCTGCAATGGGAAACGCTCCCGGTCTCCACCCCAACCACAGGACTTAGTCCTGGAATGGAAAACCTGGCTGAAAGGGATACAAACCAAGTTTGTGCAATCTGCCCTCATTATTTACTGGATGACTGTTATTTCGCTAGATGGTTACAGATTCCCTTCTGTTAAAGGTATAGTCCTAGACAGGCAAATGGATGAGGCCGAATGCTCATTAAGAATTAAGAGCCCTACGGTGCAGAAGGAGGCCATTTGGCCAATCGAGTCTGCACCGGGTTTCTGAAACAGCGCCCCACTAGGCCCATACCCCACACTATCCCTGTAACCCCTCCTAGGGCCAATTTATCATGGCCCATTCACCTAACCTGCACATCTTTGGACTGTGGGAGGAAACCGGAGCACCCGGGGAAAATCCACACAGACACAGGGCGAAAGTGCAAGCTCCACAGAGACAATCACCCGAGATCGGAATTGAACCCAAGTCCCTGGCACTGTGAGGCAGCAGTGCTAGCCACCGTGCCACCCAAAGATTCTTTGTCGGAGGGTGTTGATGAAGAGAATACATAAATGAAAAGATAATGAGTGGAAATTTGCATTCTCTGCACAGAGTCCTGGCTGAGGCGAGAAAACCGGTTGTGCAGCTCTCAGGCGGCAAAGCCAACTTTTCTCACCTGATAATCCAACAAAATTGGGAGGAGTGGCCAATGATGGAAGGGCAGGGCCAGAACCAGGAAATGGCGGCACATGGGGCAGGGCCAGAAAGCCGGCAGCCAGGAATCCCGAGATTGGGGGTCCCTTTTTAAAGGGAGCCCCGATCTCTGATAAAAAACGCAGGACCTCCCTCCCCACAGCGACTAGCAAGGGTAACCATCCCTCCTGTGGAGTTTCCCAGGTAGCACCTTGGCACTCCCCCAGCTCCGTGGAACCCTGGCAGTGCCATGGGTAATACCAGGGGACTGTTGGGCATTGTCCCCCTCCCCCTGCGGTCTACACTTACCTGTGTGCTGCCTGTGTGTTCCCTTCAACTGTTTCCCACTTTTAAAAAAAGCAGTTGTAAAACCCGTTAATGTGCTGTCACATTGGCGAGAGAGGAATTCCTAATGTGGGGGGATGACACGGCAGGGAAGCCCCGTCCCTAATTGTATTTAAACATAATCTAAGTTTGGAAATCTTGCTACCTCACTGACGCTGGCACGAGGGGCCAATAATTTGAACCGACATCGCCATTTGGATTCGTGGTGAATGCGGTGCGAAATCACAGCGAATATAGATGGATGTAGTGTAACTTGGAATGTAGCATTAAACTGTGCACTATGCTCGCTATTGTGAGACAGGCTGTCGAAAATACAAATAAACCTTACGGATTTGGTTTAATTAGAGGTATAAATTATTCCGATTAATTACAGCAAATTGGATACGATGCTTAGGATATTGTTTATTTTGACTATTTCTTTTTTTTAAATTGAATTCTCTAACTTCTCCTGGTCAGTTTAGACAATCCTTAGAAAGTTTAACTCCTAGTTGTTCTCTGTGGTTTAGTCATTAGAGAGTGTGCAATGACCCAGAGAGTGACACAGGTGAAAGAGAGTCTTTATCAGTTTTGCTTGAGTTGCAACCCCAATAAGAACTGAGGAAGCCTCCCAGTACACCTGGGAATGTATGTCCATTGGAAACATGAAGATTTATTGACTGGTGTTGAATTCCAGAGATTGGGTTTGAACCCATCAGAGGGGCTTCCTTTGATCTGACTGCTATGGAACATGCAATATAATGCTTGGCTCAAACCCTGAGGGCTTTTATATTTCTAAAGATATAAGAATTATACCTCTTTGCTTATGAGGTTTATTTGAAATGTAGAATTACACAGTTTTAATCCATATCATTGACCTTAGACATTTTAATAGAATTCACGTGAACTCTAATGTTATATTACATTATACTTTATCGAGGCTGGAATGAAGATTAGCTGCTTCAGGAGAATACACTCCTTAATGTGAAGTAAATCTAAAAGCTCCTTGTACTGGTTCAGTAGCTTGAGTTCATAATGTTCAGCCTCTGCACTTTCAATGGGCGCGAATTAACAGAAGCGAAACAGAGTCCCGTGTCGAGCGTGTTTGGTCGGGTATTTCCAGTCGCTGGCAGTGCTGAGAACCACCCCACTATTATTAAATGGGACTTTCCTTCATTTCAGAGCTTCAGCAAGGAACATCTGTCCTGCTGAGGCTACACTTAGTACCATTTCCTGCACAAATTTGCTTTGCTCGCAGAGCAAAAAGAGATCGAGTGGCATTTTTAAATTGCGCCCCAATCTCTAGACCCCACCCCCCAATGTGGCCCCTCCACCAATATCTCAACTCACATATAAGGGGGTCTTTGAGCCCCTCCATATCCCACCACAGAAGTGCAGGGCACCTCGGACAGGCCCGATTTGCAGTGCAGGCAAAATGCCAACTTGGCACTGCCAAACCTGGCATGCCCCTGCCAGATTGGCAATGCTACCTCAAAGCCTTGACAGTGCCAGGCTAGCACCAGGATGGCACTGCCAGGGTGCTCAGGAGGCACTACCAGAGTGGCAAACTTAAATATGCAAACTTAGGTCCCACTCCCAAATCGCGACATCTCATGAGATCAGTTTGCCGGCCGCATCACGTCCCGAGTCTGGTGCAACGCGGACGTCAGATCATGCCCAATATATTGTTTTTGTCATCTTGATGCATCGTCTGCTTCAAGTTTCTGTAGTCCTGAAATTAAGGGGTAGCTTTTGTCTGATACATGAATCAAGACAAGTGGCATGGGTTGAGATTGTGCTGTCTGTCAGATGTCCTCACAATTGACCTGAATCACCTTGCTGGTTGTCCTTCATTGGCATAAAGCGAGTGAGCAGCAAGCACTGAGTGGGCACTCTGAAGCAACTCACGGGTCAGGGAGGGTGAGAAAATGGTTGGCTCCTATTTCAAGCTGCATAGCCAGGCCTTGGTCAGGTGATTTGAAAGGGCTACATCAGGGGACAACAGTGCCCCATAGTATTTTTTGTTAGAGCCGCAGGAGCATTCGTGTATATAGAGATTTTTGGCCCATTTTTGGAGCAGCCTTCAGCAACTTATTTAAGGATCCGCTCCAGACCATCCGCTGAGCACACACTAGCCATTAACCGATGAAAATTGTGTCAAGGCTCCATGATAGGAAGTAGGTGCCTTACTTTATTGAAATAAAGCACCCACCAGCCTCAAACAGTTGCCCTGGGCACCCATTTTGAGGCCTACTCAAAACTGAATCAGAGGATCCATGGCAGTCAATGTGCGCTTTTGTTTTTCAAAATTCATTTGCATTTCACCCCCATTTTTCAGTGTAATTGAGGCGGTCAAAAGTTGTCCCCATGGCTATGTCTTGAGCAATGTTAAGTTGCGTAATGTGGGAAAGACATTAAGCACAAAGACAGACTTGCAGCTAACATTAATGTTCAAGTGTCATTAAAGGCATTTCAAAACTAACTTTTCTGACAACTCAAATTATATGTGGCTATAATATTTAAGTTTAACAACAAACAAGGAAACACCTATTCTGAAGGCTTGTTGGAATTCCACTGATCTGTTGTTAATGGTGGTGTGTTAAAGCTTGCCCTCTGTGTCCGTGAATGACATTTAATAATGAAGGAAACAAAGGGTCAGTCAGTAACAGAAAGGCAATTTAAATGGTTTCACTGAGGACAGATTTAATCTTCTGCCCCTTTTTAACAGGAAGAGAAAGGAACTGTTGTGTGTGGTATAAGTGGTCTTGATGATGTCTGAAAGTTTGGCTGACAAGGATGATCATTAAGTCTCTTTGAAGCAAAGCAGTCAAGCACTGTAAGAATTAAAATATGTGAAAAAGATTCATTGATCCCAAAAGAGGAAAAAAAATAGCAACACCATGTGACATAATTCCAGAGACGGCCTTTCAGGTCATGCCCAGCACTGCATGCCTGCCACATCATTAACTTGACTCATGGCAGAAGGCTGCCGGCAGACAGATTCACACAAAGCTTTAATGATTTCCCTATAAATGCTGGATTAACTGAAAAGAACTGTCATGCATGTTTTCACCACAGCGAGCTGTAGAGAAGAAACCCTCTCACGGCACAAAGTTATTTTGATCCCTGGAAATTCAGCTTGCCAAACTAAAAATCTTGAATGTATCTGAGATGCATCAGAATAATATCAGGAGAATAAGATTCCCAAAAATATTTTGGCACTTTCCGCATCATTGTTGATTAATAGAAATTGTACAATTCACATTCCTTAACCTGCAACAAAAAAAAATACTGGGAATAACAGTTTTATTTATAGAGCGTGGTGTCCATGGCAACCATAGTTTAAGTGGAGAGGTCATGGGGTGAGCTGGGCCTCGATTTCACACTGCTCATCAGGGAATTTGGTCACACTGCAGTTTTTAGATTTTCAGGCAAGGTTGTTATTTGATCCTGAGAGAACTGAAATGGTTGCCCAAAAGGACATACTTTACTCAAAATAGTGCAGGCAACGTGTGTGAAATAGAATTTAAAATTCATCAAAAGACAGGCTTTTGTTCTTAGCACTACTTAATAACAGGCGGACATAATTATTCTGGTCAGTCTGGAGCAATTCAGTAAAGAAATACAAACATCCCCATATTTCAAATCAAAGGACAAGTTTGAAATTGGAGACATTAATCTTTAAAGTTAACTCTTTAATACTAATCATGAGCATATTTGTAGAACAGAGCTGGACTGAGAAAGTGTGGACAAATACAAGAACATCCCAGTGAAATCAGAGAGAAAGCAGTGGATGTACAATATGACTAATATGACAATGATGCTTTTAACTCTTTTGAGCCACATAGCACAAGTGCTGTCTTTCAACAGTGATGCAAAAATTTATCTATGTCGTACCTGTTTTTCATGCATAAAAGGGGCACAAAGCTTGCTAATTGTAGTGTCATAGAATCAAATCATAGAATTTACAGTGCTGAAGGAGGCCATTCGGCCCATCATGTCTGCACTGGCCCTTGGTAAGAGCACCCTACCCAAGCCCACACCTCCACCCTATCCCCTTAACCCAGAACCCCACTTAACCTTTTTGGAGACTAGGGGCAATTTAGCATGGCCAATCCACCTAACCGTCTCATCTTTGGGCTGTGGTAGGAAACCGGAGCACCCAGAGGAAACCCACGTACATACGGGGAGAAGGGGAGACTCCGCACAGACAGTGACCCAAGCCGGGAATCGAATCTGGGACCCTGGAGCTGTGAAGCAACTGTGCTAACCACTATGCTACCATGCTGTCCGTTTTGTTGAGGAATTAGTCCACAACACTAAATGATTTGTATTTTGTAAGGCACAGGGTCCTCAGAACAGGTGTGTTAGGGTCATAAAATAAAATAGATGTATTAAAGAGGATTATAACCAGCATATGTATTAAAGGGGATTATAATTAATATCCCAGATGCTAAATGCCATGTGGACAGTAAACTTTACAACAGTGAACCTCGTACGCCCCCAGGGCCCATATCAATAGGATGAGTTATCGAAATGAACCTTGTATTCCCCTAGGGCCTTAGTCAGTGGAAGGACTATCTTTAAATATGTAAATTTGGACCCTAACAATCATTAAAATAGCACTTTTCAGAAATAGCCAATGTTGAGCAGGACAGACATTGAGCACGTTCTCCTCTTCCTCCTTCTCCTCGGCTTCACCTTCTCTTCCTCCTCCCCAGCTGCTCATTGTAAACCTGGTAGAAAGGGTTGTGCCTTCAGGCCAGCAAGGTTGTGCAGGATGCAGCAGACCACAATAAATCATGAGACATGCTCTGGAAAATACTGCAGGACTCCTCCAGAGCGGTCCATACAGTGGAAGCTGTGCTTAAGCACCTCAATGGCCTATTCAATTACATTTCTTTGTGGCAACATGGCTCTCTGTTGCAGAGAGGCATGCTACACATATTGAACACCAGAATTCTGAGGAATATGGTCAGTGGGTAGTCCTTGTCTCCAGTAGCCTGGTCTCCTGTGGTGGCTCAGAAACTGACAGTACAACGGACTGGCACAGAATTATGGCATCATGATTGCGACCAGCATACTGGGCATTGACAAGCAGGATGCATTGACTACGGTCCTAATCCAGTTGGACACTGAAGGAGTTGAATCCTTTGTGGTTACAATACATCTATGAATTTACACAGGATTTTGTCAGAATAGCAGGGAATAGTCAGCTTCCTCATGGTGCAGGGTGCAATTGACTATGCACACATTGTTTTGCTGATGCAGTATTCATACAGAGAGTCAGTGACCTTCCTTATACAACAATAGACAGTGATCTGTGAGACTTTGGAGATCTAGAACAAAGAAAACTACAGCACAGGAAAGGCCCTTCAGCCGATGTTACATGCTGCGACCTGGAAGTAACACGATAGGAAGAAGTTCATGGCCATGGTTACCTTTATAGCCGCTGATTGGCCATGCACTAACAGAAGATCTTCCTGCAACTGGTGGCGGGTTTCAGAGAGCAGCTCCTGAGTGAAATTGGGATGTCTCCACTTCCTCATTCCTCTTCAAGTAGCTTGTCCTCCTCTTTGTTGCCTCTGCTCAATCTTCCTGTCTTAGCGCAGGCCAAGAGGGGTAGAAACTATAACATTAATGACCGGCAGCAAGTGGTCTGACCAGAACATCTGAATTGAAAACAAAGGCCGTCACCATGGCTTCTCCTTGTGGACCTCTTCCTTCAGGTACCAGTCCTAAGAGGACATTGACAATCATGGTCTTCCATTGGATTGGTCCAGGAGTATGCTTAAAGTACTGCAGTGGTTTGCCATTGCTTTCTGCAGAATGGCAATTAGGAAACTCACGCTCGTATCACCTGATATCAGGTGTATTGGAAGGATTTACAAATTGATTAAAAACCTGTTTAGCCATGCGATTGTTATGCGTCTGGGAATACATTCTTGCTAGTTCTGCATCACGTGATGTGTAGTGACATCAGCAGAGTGCTTGCGTGGACTTTGAGCAGATCACCACCTTGATTGTATGAGCAACACCCTTAATAAACCTCTATTGGGTTTCACAAGAATCCAGAGTGTGGTCACCTCCATACCTTTCATCTTTGTGGCAACAAAGAAATCTAACAGCTATGAACACACATTCCATAGCCATTAAGTGGAAGCTGAACTCAGAGCTCCTGGGGCAATGGCAGGGATGCCCCCACTGCAACACAAGACCTTTCCTTTAGACTTCAACAACTTTAAGTTCCAGGACAAACCTACAGGCACATCTACTAACATAGCAAACAGTAACTAACCTGGAAATGGTTGTTAATCAGATTAAATAGCAGTGGTTGTTCTTCCTGCTGTTGAATGCATGTGAAAGGTTGAGAGAGATGTTAACGGAAGCACTGAGACTGAAAATATCTCTGCTAGAGTCAAATCAGCATTACACACTGATATCATCACTTGTCTACTCTGTACACTTCCATCGCGCACTCCTAATGCCAATTGTACCCATCTAGCTTAAATTAAATACAGCACAAATGTGTGTGTGGCACTGACACCATTTTGGATCCAAAACAGCAGCTGTGGCACTGAAAATATGGGCACTATGCAAACAAATTTTACTGGGCCTCTGTCTAAAGTCTCCTCTGAAAGATGCTGGTGTATGTGGCACTCCCTCAGAATTCCACTGATGTGTCATCTGAGATTATCCACTCCAGTCTTTTTGACTGTGGTGGTGACTGGAACTCAGTTCCTTCTGATTTAGAGGTAGCACAGTTTATGTCCCTGTTTGATCTTTGTAAAGAGCATGTTGACATTATTTACATGGGCGACATTTTGGAATGGTGGGAGGAGGTATGCAGGTCAGATGTTGTCTGTTTGATGTTAAATAAAATAATTAGAGGGTAGTCATTTATATTTTGGGATGAAATTTAAAGGTAAAGTGGACAATGAAATTGGCAGATGGAGCATATAATGTGGGAAAATGTGAGGTTATTCATTTGGTAGGAAAATAAAAGAAGAATATTATTTAAATGGAGAGACTACAGAATGTTGCAATACAAGGAATTTGGGTGTCCTTGTATATGAATCACAAAGTTTGTATGCAGATGTTAAGGATTTAACCCATTTGACCCAGCTAATTCAGCTAAAAACATTGCTAAAATTCTTAGTAAAATGCAGACATAGATTGCATTGATTTCACACACACTTGTAGACACAAAGGCCTTGAGAGAGGCTTTTCCAGACAGGAAACAGCCGATAACGCTGCAACTGTCTTTCAGAAACATATGTTTGTTTTTGATCCTCAAGAAAGTGCAATCAAAAGAGTCTAACTGTAGGACAGACAATGATTAGGTTATTCTAAAGGCAACATATTTTATTTAAATTAGAGACTTCAGGTTAACAAGTCAGTCAGATCTGCAGAACAGTCAGACCTTCGCAGTTGTAAGAGAGTAGAGAACGTATACCATTTCCTCTCAAACTGAGACGAAGACAACTACACAAAATGCTTTTGACGGTGAGCATAAAAAGTAGTTGTCATTTATTTGAATATCCTACTTGTATTTTCTAAGTGAATTTGAAGTTTGTACTTGGATGAATTAGTTTATCTTATATTCACTCTCTATTCAAAACAATATTATAATGGAATCCAAGATTGAAACTATATAATAAAGCATTATTGAGTAACCATTGTATAAAGTTTAGATTCACTCTGTAAACCTCAAGAGCCCCAACTCTATTAGAATTCTTCCTTATCGGATTCTAAGTTCTGAGAGAGGTAGACTGTTCAGTAAGTTAATTTATGCTATAATATACCTGTATGTCTTATTTTGAGATATCTTTGTTTAGTCTAAATACTCTTGGCAGAGAGAACACTTTATCTTAAGATCAGGCCAGTAGCGAGCATAGCTGACTTAAGCTCTTATGATGATTTGAAATTATTTTAATTAAGAATTTAAACTGACAATAAATTTGACTGGATAACGTTCCCTTGCCTGGAGGTAAACAGAGCAGAACTTTAACACAGACACATCAAGTAATTAGGAAGGCAAGTGGAATGTTGACCTTTATTGCAAGGGTGGAATATAAAAGTAGGGAAATCTTGTTAAAATGCACAGGGCATCAATGAGACCACACCTAGAATACTGCTTACAATTTTTATCTCCTTATTTAAGGAGGGATATACTTCCATTGAAGGCGGGTTCAGAGAATGTTCACCAAGTTGATTCCTGGGACGAAAGGGTTGCCTTCCGATAAAAGGGTTGAGATGGCTGGGCCTATATTTATTGGAGTTTAGGAAAATTAGAGGTGATCTTGTTGAAAATTTAAAGATTTTGAGTGGGCTTGACAGGGTTGACATTAAGAGGGTGTTACTCTTCCATAGGGAATCTAGAATTGGGGGTGCAGCTTCAGAATAAGGAGTCTCCCATTTAAGATGGGATGAGGAGGAACTTCATCAGAAGGTCATCAGTGTTTGGATTCCTCTTCCCTAGCCAACAGTGGAGGCTGGATCATTGAATATATTCAAGTTAAACAGATTGTTGATCTACAAGAGAGTTGAAAGTTATGGAGAAAAATAGGAAACATAAAAACATAGAAGATAAGAGCAGGAGAGGACCATTCAGCCCTTCGAGCCTGCTCCATCATTTGTGACCATCATAGTTCATCGTCCAACTCAATAGCCTAATCCTGCTCTCTCCGCATAACCCTTGATCCCATTCGCCTCAAGTGCCATATCTAGCTGCCTCTTGAATGTATTCAATGTCTTAGCCTCAGCTACTTCCTGTGGTAATGAATTCCACAGGTTCACCACTCTTTGGGTGAAGAAATGCCTCCTCATCTCTGTCCTAAATGGTCTTCCCCGAATCCTCAGACTGTGACCCCTCGTTCATAGAATAGAATCCCTACAGTTCAGAAGAAGGCCATTCGCCCATCGAGACTGTGCCGCCCCTTGGAAAGAGCACCCTACTTAAGCCCACACCTCCACCTTATCCCCGTAACCCAGTAACACCATCTAATCTTTTGGACACTAAGGGGCAAATAAGCATGGCCAATGCGCCTAACCTGTACATCTTTGGACTGTGGAAGGAAACCGGAGGACCCAGAGGAAACCCACGTAGACACAGGGAGAAAGCGCAAACTCTACACAGGCAGTCACGGAGACCGGAATTGAACCCGGTCCCTGGAGCTGTGAGGCAGCAGTGCTAACTACTGTGCCACAGTTCTGGACACACCCACCATCGGGAACATCCTCCCTGCATCCACCCTATCTAGGCCTGTTAGAATGTTATACGTCTCTATGAGATCCCCCCCTCATTCGTCTGAACTCCTTCGAAAGCAATCCTAACCTAGTCAATCTCTCCTCATACCTCTGTCCCACCATTCCCAAAGTCAGCCTGGTAAACCTTTGCTGCACATAGAACATAGAACATAGAACATAGAACATAGAACAGTACAGCACAGAACAGGCCCTTCGGCCCTCGATGTTGTGCCGAGCAATGATCACCCTACCTAAACCCACGTAACCCGTATACCCGTAACCCAACAATCCCCCCATTAACCTTACACTACGGGCAATTTAGCATGGCCCTCGAGAGCAAGAACATCTTTCCTCAAAAAAGGAGACCAAAACTGCACACAGTAATCTAGGTGTGGCTTCCCCAAGGCCCGGTATAATTGCAATAACACATCCCTGCTCCTGTACTCAAAGCCTCTCACAATGAAAGCCAACATGCCATTTGCCTTCTTTACTGCCTGCTGTACCTGCATGCTTACCTTCAGTGACTGGTACACAAGGACACCCAGGTCCCGCTGCACACTCCCCTCTCCCAATTTACAGCCATTCAGGTAGTAATCTGCTTTCTTGTTTTAGCTTCCAAAGTGAATAACCTCACATTTATTCAAATTATACTGTATCTGACATTGATTTGCCCACTTACCCAACCTGTCCAGATCATGCTGTAGGATCTCTGCATCCTGGTTACAGTTCATCCTCCCATCCAACTTGGTATCATCTGCAAACTTTGAGATGTTACATTTTGTTCCCTTGTCCAAATCATTAATATATATTGTGAATAGCTGGGGTCTCAGCACCAATCCCTGTGGCACCCCACTAGTTACTGCCTGCCAATTTCAAAAGAACCTATTAATTCCTCCTCTGTTTCCTTTCTGCCAACCAGTTTTCTATCCATCCAACCAGTTAAAGTGCCGATCAAATCAGCTTTGCTCTTATTGAATGGCAGAGCAGGCCCGAGGGACCGAATGGCATCCCAGCTACTATGTCTTATAATGTTATATAATCTATTTTGCCCAGATATTCCTTCTAGTTCATTTGTTTTTTTTTATTTCTGCAATTGGAATACTGTGAAGTTGGTTGACTAATGTTACTTAGTCATTCTCTAACAGAATTTCTGTGTGATGTTCCATCAATCCTGATCATACAAAACTCTACTGGAACAACAATTTAGTAATTGTGCCCTTTTGTTATTTCTCGAAGTAGAATTAGCTGGTCGGAACAGACTATTAGAAAAGTAAATAATGGCTTGTAGGGAAGAAGAAAACTGTAACACGTGCTTTAATGAAGCAAAATCATATGCCCCAAAATTAATGGAAAACGAGGATTGTACGGGGGGACCTGTAGAAAGCTGGAGAACGTAGGGGACGTGGAGGCCAGCTGACCTTCATTTAAAAAAAATAATAAATTTAGAGTACCCAATTAACTTTTTCCAGTTAAGGGGCAATTTAGCATGGCCAATCCACCTACGCTGCACACCTTTGGGCTGTGGGGGTGAAACCCACGCAAACACGGGGAGAATGTGCACACTCTACACGGACAGTGACCAGGGCCGGGATCAAACCTGGGACCTCAGTGCCGTGAGGCAGCAGTGCTAACCACTGCGCCACCGTGTCCAGCTGACCTTCATGTCAGTGTTTCATTTAAGTTACTGATGCCCAGCTGGAGCACTGGGAACACAAATAAGAGGCAAGAGGCTGCAGCAGGGGACCCCCCTGGAGACAGTTTCCACCAGGTGGATGTAGTTAAAATTAGTTTCATAGTTGCTGCTTCTGATTCCAGTTATTGGTTCAATAGCAACACGGTGGCACAGTAGTTAGCACTGCTGCTTCATAGCGCCAGGGATCCGGGTTCGATTCCAAACTTAGGTGACTGTCTGTATGGAGTTTGTACTTTTTCTGGTTTCCTCTCACAGGCCAAAGATGTGCAGGTTAGGTGGATTGGCCATGCTAGATTGCCCTTGCTCTCTAAAGGTTACTTGGGGTTACAGGGATAGGCAGGGGAGTGGGCCTAGGGTCTAGGTAGGTTGCTCTTTCAGAGAGTCAGCACAGATTTGATGGGCTGAATGTTCTCCTTCAGCACTGTAGGGATTCTATGATTTTACCCCAGGGACTATATTTTGCTGGGGTCAAGCATGCTCAGCAACTGGTTTTCATTGTAACTGCAAAATCGTGTCCATTTTCATTTTAGTTTATTATTAGTTAATCTTTTTGGCTTTAAGCTGTAAGGGATAGGTAAGAAAACAAGCGGCTCATTCAAACTGCCTCATTGCGCCCGACCCGGAGATTCGACGAGGCCATTAAATCACGTGATCTGGATACCATCCTCACTGGGCGGGATCCAGATTTTCATATATAAGTGGGCAGTTAGTCTCACTTAAATATGTCTGAGCCCCAGGTGATCGGGCTCTGGGCAGAGTGCTACTCTGTAATTCCTGCTGCCACCTGGGCACCTTGGCATTGGCTGCCTGGCACCTTGGCAGTGCTGAAGTGGCACTGCCAGGATGTCCAGATGGCACTGTCAGGGACAATGCCAGGGAGCCAGGATGTCAGGGGGTATCCTGGCAGTGCCCAGGTTGCCCGTGCCAGGGATTGAGATGGGGGTTCCCTTACCTTATAAGATGTGGTGAGGGGTGGCTCGAGGATCCCTAACAGTTAAGTTGGTATATTAGGGGTGTCTGGAGGCCACTGTGGGGGTCGAGAGATCAGGGCTGTTGCTCGTTGTGTTCTCTCTTTAATTGGCTCTGTTTATGGCGGTCAATATGGTCTCCTTCCTTAATTCTAATTACGTTTGCTCAAGAGTCGCCAGGTATCTCTCGATACCGCCACAAGGCTCAAAACCGAATACTGATCAAAGACTCGATACACCAGTTAGTAAGTTTGATATCAATGCTCATTTATTTACACATACAGTCAATTATACTCATGCACAACTCTACCAACTAAACTATCACTACTACTAAAGCCTATACTTAGTTTCGGGTGCCCACTCAGTCAATGGAACAATGGCCGTTGTCCGGTTCTGAGGCTGCTGGGGTCGAGCTGGGACAGAATAGTAGCTAGGAGCGTCTGTCTCGTAGCGTGCGTTGACTTTGGACTTACTTGTTCTGGTGCAGCTGCTAGGCAGGTCTCTCGTCGCTGAGAGCCAAGGCCAAGAAGAACGGTTCTCTCTTGGGGGCTTCTTCTTATACCCGAAGGCGCGCTTTTGGGCGGGCCTTGAACTTGGTCCCAATTAATTGGACCATATCCTGATCATTGGTATCGATTTCCTCCAATAAAGGGGTGGGTGCCCTGATTGCTGGACGGGTCCTAGGTGGCCGTTGGCCTGCTTTGTTCTAGTCTCCTCTGGCGCCGGGGTGTCTGCTTTAGTATCGTTTACCTAAATGTTTCTCTTTTGTCCCTGGAGATGGCTCATTAGTATGCTAATGGCTTTGCAGTATCTGTCTTGTCTGGGAGCTACAGCTCCAATCAACAGACAAACCTTGCACCTACTTGCTTTCTCAGCATTGTTCATTTTCCCTGCATTCTTTGCAAAGTGTCCATTTTATAATCGGGACGTGGCCACCCCAGGTGGCTACAGGGCGGCATTTAAAAGTGCCCCAATCTCTTCTAATGAAGGCATGTGTGGCCTTGGCAGGGAATCCCTCACCCAAGGTCAATAAAAAAAGCACAGAGGGCGCAATTGCAAGGCCTCTCAATATTTGTGACACTCGGAACACCTCGCAAGATTTAATGAGATCTTGCGAGACGTTGGGATATGGATCTTGCCCTCGCTGGGCGAGATCCAGATATATATATTTAATTTTTAAAAAAATAGTTTTGATTCAAATTTTCACATTTTCACAAAAAAGAAAACAATAACAGAAATTTCTAAGAACAAAAAAAAAACAGAACCCCCACCCGCCGTAAATACAAAAGAGAAACAATAAATTAACGCCCGTCATTGGCAAAAAAACAGATATTCAACCCAAAACAAAAACAAAGAGACAACCCCCCTTCCCCCCCCCCCCCCCCCCCCCCCCCCCGGACCGGGTTGCTGCTGCTGCTGACCTTTTGTTTTTACCGTTCTGCCAGGAGATCTAGGAATGGTTGCCATCTCCTGCAAAACCCCTGCACTGACCCCCTTAGGATATGTTGGTGCTTGAAACAGCATTCAGAGCTGTGATTTCTTGATTCTAGTGTATCCGAGCCAGAAAAGAGAGCCAAAAAATTCACCCAGCCATTGGGATTGAAGCCCTTAAGGCTGAACGTAAAGGCTGAACATATCAGAATGAAAGAGTCAAAGGGTACCCAAAGAGACTAAGCAAGAAGACCAGTCTAGAATCAAATTAAACATCCCTATTTATTGACAAGATTTTATATAATTTCAACAACAGTCTACAGAATCCACAGACTGCTTCATCAACAGATGCAGAAGAAAGGGCACATACTGTGATTTTACAAACACAGAGTAAGCAGACAGAATTGTTGAGTTGGTGATCGCAACCACTCCCATGGAAGTGTCCAGAAAATTCTGCTAGACACATCCAAAACTTCTAGCATTGAAGAGCTACTCAAGGATAGATGCAAGTACGAATGGATCCTCACAGGTCAACAAAGCTTACAGATCCTAAGTACAACCTCAATTATTGACGTGTATACTAGGACACCTAAATCTAGCAAGCGATGGAAGGAATGGTGTTCTGCATGCGCCAAGGGAATTCCACCTTTCCAACAATACTGTAGGGCATGTGGAAAAGGCCATTGGCAGTGCAGTGCATTAAAGCAAAGGCTGATGCAGCTTCAAAGAGCTGTGCACTAGTCCAAACGGACTGCAAAAAACAGGGAACTTCAAGCAAAAGGAATGGCCATCTGGTATCCCATGAGAGACATATCCATAATATAATCCACAAAATAACGAGGATGCATATGATGAGATGAAGAGCGGCAAACATATATCACAATGTCAATCGCATGGAAAACATAGGTGTCTTCTCATTATCCGATGTGTTTACCAAGATGAAAATGATCTGCCCCAAGCAAGTTGGTAACAACTCATTATTGGCCAAGATTTACACATGGCCAAGTGCCAACATACTACAATTGCACAATATATCAAGCACAACTGTTAGAACATAGAACATACAGTCCAGAAGGAGGCCATTCAGCCCATCGAGTCTGCACCGACCCACTTAAGCCTATCCTATCCTTATAACTCCTCCTAACCTTTTTGGATACTAAAGGCTATTTAACGTGGCCAATCCACCTAACCTGCACATCTTTGGACTGTGGGAGGAAACCGGAGCATCCGGAGGAAACCCACGCAGACATGAGGAGAACGTGCAGGCAGCACAGACAGTGACCAAAGCCTGGTATCAAACCTGGGACCCTGGCGCTGTGAAGCCACAGTGCTAACCACTAACAGTTACACACACTTGAGTCCTATTTTTAATTTGCTGTACCTAGAGAGTTCAGTATTGGTAACGATCCACAATTTATTGGTAAGCCATTTCAGGACATGTACGAAAAGTGGAATATCGATCACGCTCCTTCTTCTCCTCATTACGCTAGAACTAATGGCCTAGCTAAAAGAATGCTTCACATGGTGATATCCCTACTTCTCAAATGTAGACTGACCAACCAAAATTTACACATTGCAATGTTATATCTGAGAGTGATACCTTTAAGTACAACCATTCCAATTTACCTACTCATACCCATTCTACTCTCTCATCTCGGGAGCAACTTTTAAAACTGCAACAGATGATGACCAGCATGCACGGCACAAATGCAGACACAAAATTGCCACATTTACAGTTGGGACAATCAGTTCACAACCAGGATCCACGGAAGATATATTGCAACGAGCCGAGGTGACAAAAATTTGTTCAGAATCAACGTCCAAGGAAGCCATGGCCTCATGGAATTGCTAGAGGAAGATTCTGCCTGAATAACTTGATTGAATTTTTTGAGAAAGTAACAGGAGGATTGATGAGCATAGTGCAGTTGGTTTGGTCTACATTGATTTTAGCAAGGCTTTTGACAAGGTCCCACAAGACAAATAGATTTTTTTAAAAATGCTGATGGGGTCCAGGGAAATGTTGCAAACGGGATCAAAAAAAATTGCTCAGTGGCAGGGACAAAAAGGATAATTGTGAATGGCCATTTTTGCGACTGGAACGCAGTTTCCAGTGTGATTCAGCAGGGCTCTGTACTTGGTCTCCTAATCTTTGCGTATATATTAATAATTTCAATTAAATGTAGTGGACATGATCACGAGTGTTTCAGACAAAACAAAAATTGGCCACATGGTTGATAGTGAGGAGGAAAAATGTAGACTGCAGGATAATAGCAATGGGCCGTTTAGTAAGCAGAAAAGTGGCAAATGAAATGCAACGCCCAGAAATGAGGTATCCAGTTGGGGAGGAAAACAAGGCAAAGGATTGCTCAATTAATGGGAGAACACAGAGGTGTAGAGGAAATTAGGAACCTTAGAGTAAATGTCCACGAATTCCTGATGTTAGAAGGACAGACAAATAAGGTAGTTAAGGAGGCATATGCGACTCTTTTCTGGGGATATAGGGTAGACCGAGAAATGAAATGAAAATGCAATGAAAAATGAAATGAAAATCGTTTATTGTCACAAGTAGGCTTCAAATGAAGTTACCTTGGAAAGCCCCTACTCGCCACATTCCGGCGCCTGTTCGGGGAGGCTGGTACGGGAATTGAACCGTGCTGCTGGCCTGCCTTGGTCTGCTTTAAAAGCCAGCGATTTAGCCCTGTGTGAGGAGTAATTACTTAACCTAGAGTGGTGAGCCTGTGGAATTCCTTACCACAGAGAGTGATTGAGGCCAAAACATTGTATGTTTTCAGATATAGCACTTGCGGCAAAGAGGGTCAAAGGATATAGGGTGCAGGCAGGATTAGGTTGTTGACTTGGATGTATGGTGGAACAGGCTTGAAGGGCCTCCTCCTGCTCCTATTTTCTATGTTTCTAATTCATTTTTTTTTTAGTCGTTCGATATAACTGAGTGGCTTGCAAGGCCATTTCAGAGGGCATTTAAGAGGTAACCATATTGTTGTGGGCCTGGAGTCACTTGTAGGCCATACAGGGTAAGGACAGCAGATTTCCTTCCCTAAAGGACGTTAGTGAACCAAAAGGGTTTTCACAACAATCACCAATGGTTTCTGGGCACGATTCAGCAACTGCGTTGAGCCTGGTATGGATCGGGTCACGCTAGATTAATAGTGGGAGAGGGCAAAAATTAGATTTGCGCACTTCACCCAGCCTGCGCCCGATAGCGACTTCCAGATCACACCTAAAAATGGCGAGAATATCGTTAACCCTCATTTGCATTCATTTCAATCTCATTAACGAGATTGAAGTCGAACGCAGCAGCCTTCCAGGAATTATCTGACTTCCCAGCGAGAAATCACAGGTGTGTTGTTTAGGACACCTTTTCAGAAATAGGAGCAATGGCTATTGAGAGGAAGTTAGGAGGTGAATAGCCATTTTCCAACAAGCAGCTCAAGGGCACAGGGGGGTGGGGTGGAGGAAACCCCTCAGGAGGTTGGACTTGGTCAGGGGGCTGAAGTGTTCCAGGTCAGGGGTCACCCATGGGCCAGAGGGGTGAGGGGCTTCATGTCTGTGAGGCCTTCAGGCCATCTACAAATATTGTGGAGATACACAGCACGGGCAACCACAGCTGTCGCCTCTCTACCCTACCAAACTCTTCCAGGATAAAGCCCTGCTCTGGCATCTATCCAGAAAGTCCATTTCACTCCCTTTGACTGTGAGCGGCCTCTAGCTACACAGCTGAAGGCTATTTAAAATGAGGAATTTGCCTTGTTAGTTGTGATAGCACTTCGCTCCTCTACTCTCCTGTACCTCCTCGAGGGCACATGTGCCATGCCTCAGAGGATGATTAGTGCACTTCATGTCCAGCAAGCCTTGATGCCTGAACAGTGAGTCTGAACTCTAAGAGCACCAGCACCATAGAGGCTGCTGCTAATAATCAAACACGAGACAGCAGGACTTCACCACTGAGGATCCTCTCACGACCAAAGGGTAAGTTTTTGGATGAGTGAGGGCAGCTGAGTATGTCCTCCCTAATGTTCCAAGCAGAGGTGTGCAGAGCAAGGTTTGCCAGCACAACTGGCTCGCTGGATGGCACTCTGAGAGAAGGCAGGACACATATAGGAGGCTTTGGGGGATTTGAAGGTTCTAGGATGGAATCCCGAACCGATTATCGTTCTCTCTCCTTCTCCAATTCATTCCAGATATAACTGCTTGCTAGTGTTGACCCTGTGGAGGCTACCCTCATGTTGCCTGCAACAGCTGAGGTGGACGGATACCATAGAAGGCAGCAGCAAGAACTCAGGCTGGAGGTGGCACCTCACATGCAGGGGGCCGCTGCACCAGCCCGCTGAGCCAAATAGCCTCTTTCTGTGTAATACATTTTCTCTGATTCTGTTCTTCATCATTCACACACAGGCACAACATAGAACATAGAACACTACAGCCCAGTACAGGCCCTTCGGCCCTCGATGTTGCGCCGACCTGTGAAACCACTCTAAAGCCCATCTACACTATTCCCTTATCATCCATATGTTTATCCAATGACCATTTAAATCCCTTAATGTTGGTAAGTCCAATACTGTTTCAGGCAGATTATTCCACGCCTTTACTACTCTCTGAGTAAAGAACATACCTCTGACATCTGTCCTATATCTATCTCCCCTCAATTTAAAGCTATGCCCTCTCGTGCTAGCCATCACCATCCGATGAAAAAGGCTCTCACTGTCCACCCTATCTAATCCTCTGATCATCTTGTATGCCTCAATTAAGTCACCTTTCAACCTTCTTCTCTCTGATGAAAACAGCCTCAAGTCCCTCAGCCTTCCCTCATAAGGGGCGGAATTCTCCGAACCCCCCCCGCAGGGTCGGGGAATCGCCCGCGGCCGGCGTAAATCCCCCCCCTGCCGTGGTCGGAATTCTCCGCCACCCGGAGTGCCCCCCGCGGCGATTCTCTGGCCCGCGATGGGCTGAAGTCCCGCCACTGACAGGCCAATCCCGCCGATGTGGTATAAACCACCTCTGGTGCCGGCGGGATTGGCGGGGCGATTGGACCCCGGGTGGCCTGGCCCGCGATCAGGGCCCACTGATCGGCCGGTGGGCCAGTGCCGTGGGGGCACTCTTTTTCTTCCGCCGCCGCCACGGCCTCCACCATGGCGGAGGCGGAAGAGACACCCCCTACCGCGCATGCGCCGGTGGTGACGTCAGCAGCCGCTGACGCACCAGCGCATGCGCGGACCGGCAAAGGCCTTTCGGCCAGCCCCGACGCCGGGCGGCCGCCGCCAAAAGCCATTGGCGCCAGTTTTGGCGCCAGTCGGCGTGGCGGAAACCACTCCGGCGAGGGCCTAGCCCCAAAAGGTGCGGAGAATTCCAAGGCCCAACCCCGAGTGGTTGGCGCCACTCCGCTACGCCTGGAACCCCCGCCCCACCGGGTAGGGGAGAATCCCGGCCAAGATCTTCCCTCCATACCAGGCAACATCCTGGTAAATCTCCTCTGCACCCTTTACAATGCTTCCACATCCTTCCTATAATGCGGTGACCAGAACTGCACGCAATACTCCAAATGCGGCCTCACCAGAGTTTTGTACAACTGCAACATGACCTCATGGCTCCGAAACTCAATCCATCTGCCAATAAAAGCTAACACACCGTACTACTTCTTAACAAGCCTATCAACCTGGGTGGCAACTTTCAGGGATCTATGTACATGGATACCGAAATCTCTCTGCTCATCCGCACTACCAAAAATCTTACCATTTGCCCAGTACTCTGTCTTCCTGTTACTCCTTCCAAAATGAATCACATCACATTTTTCCGTATTAAACTCCATTTGCCACATCTCAGCCCAGCTCTGCAGCTTATCTTTGTCCCTCTGTAACCTGCAACGTCCTTCCGCACTGTCCACAACTCCACTGACTTTAGTGTCATCTGCAAATTTATTCACCCATCCTTCTACGCCCTCCTCCGGGTCATTTATAAAAATGACAAACAGCAGTGGCCTCAAATCAGATCCTTGTGGTACACCACTAGTAACTGAACTCCAGGCTGAACATTTCCCATCAACCTCCACCCTCTGTCTTCTTACGAGCCAATTTCTGATCCAAACCATTAAATCACCCTGAATCCCATGCCTCCATATTTTCTGCAATAGCCTACCGTGGGGAACCTTATCAAACGCTTTACTGAAATCCATATACACCACATAAACTGCTTTACCCTCGTCTACCTGTTTGGTCACCTTCTCAAAGAACTCAATAAGGTTTGTGAGGCACAACCTACCCTTCACAAAACCGTGTTGACTATCTCTAATCAAATTATTCCTTTCTGGATGATTATAAATCCTATCTCTTATAAACCTTTCCAAGACTTTGCCCACAACAGAAGTAAGGCTCATTGGTCTATAGTTACCGGGGTCCACTCCCCTTCTTGAACAAAGGGACAACATTTGCTATCCTCCAGTCAACTGGCACTATTCCTGTAGACAATGATGACATAAAAATCAAAGCCAAAGGCTCAGCAATCTCCTCCCTAGCTTCCCAGAGAATCGTAGGATAAATCCTATCCGGCCCAGGGGACTTATCTATTTTCACACTTTCCAGAATTACTAACACCTCCTCCTTATGAACCTCAAGCCCGACTAGTCTAGTAGCCTGTACCTCAGTATTCTCCTCGACAACATTGTCTTTTTCCTGCGTGAATACTGATGAAAAATATTCATTTAGCACCTCTCCTATCTCCTCAGACTCCACGCACAACTTCCCACTACTGTCCTTGACTGGCCCTACTCTTACCTTAGTCATTCTTTTGTTCCTGACATACCTATAGAAAGCTTCAGGGTTATTCTTGATCCTACCTGCCAAAGACTTCTCATGTCCCCTCCTGGCTGTTCTTAGCTCTCTCTTTAACAGTGAGCCCCAACCAAGGACAAATCTGATCCATTCCTACTCCTCAACCATCATGCAATATTTTACATTGCATTCAAGTCTTGTTGGCCACAGGAGGTGCATTCGTGGCTTGGTTGACTGTCAACCTGCAAATCCTTTCAATAGCAGGTCGTAGAAACAGGAAACTCGATTGGTCAGCCAGAAAATGCAACAGACAGTCGCAAACCAATATAGAACCATGCCAAAGATTGTCAATGTCCTCTTGGGGCATGGTACCAGGAGGAAGAGAGAAAGAGAGAGAGTGATTTTATTTTTCACTATCCTGTGTAACACTCTATTTATGGAGTAAATGGAGTAGAAATAAAAACCCCTGTAGTCAGGAGGGGACAGTATTTCTTACAGTGGAAAGAGACAGATGTCGCATGTAAGACGCAACCTGAGACCAGGGACAGTATGGCTCATCATCTGGGAGTTGGGAAAATACATCCAGAGTTGGCCCAGGGGTGGAAGGACTTTAATGGTTTTAATGTTGTTATTAGGATTCGTTTTACAGACCAACATTTTTGAACTAGCCACATCAGGATCATTCACCAACGACTCGAGATTGTGACATTCAAGCCGACTTTGAAGCTTTGAAAAACCCTTCCCAAAACAAGGCTCAACTTGTAAGCAGAGTATAGAATATGAACTGCTGATGTTAATGTAGATGGTTGCCATTCTGAAATGTGACAACAAAAAAACACCAGTACCTTAAATTAAATCAATTTGCCAAGTTTTATTTGATGAATTCATTCGAAAAGTATAGTAAAAAGTATAGTTTGAACCACAATCATACTGCTTAAACCATAATCTTTGGCATCCAATGCGGACTTCCAGTGGTGAAATGCAGGAAAAGATCGCACTCCCGCCAGGTCCTAGCTATTTTTGCCCTTTATGTCCGATCCCCGAGGGAAACTAGTTGACAATTCCGACCCATCTAATTGTATTTAATGAGAGGATGTGAAAAACTGCGAAACTATGGTTCGATTCCGGCTTGGGTCACTGTCTGTGCGGAGTCTGCACATCCTCCCCGTGTGTGCGTGGGTTTCCTCCGGGTACTCCGGTTTCCTCCCACAGTCCAAAGATGTGCAGGTTAGGTGGAGTGGCCATGCTAAATTGCCCTTAGTGTCCAAAATTGACCTTCGTGTTGGGTGGGGCTACTGGGTTATGGGGATAGGGTGGAGGTATTGACCTTGGGTAGGATGCTCTTTCCAAGAGCCGGTGCAGACTCGATGGGCCGAATGGCCTCCTTCCGCACTGTAAATTCTATGTATGAAAGAAGGACACGAGCGGTCGTCTTCAACGGAGCCATCTTTGGACTGTAGGAGGAAACCGGAGCACCCGGAGGAAACCCATGCAGACACATAGAGAACATGTAGACTCCTCACAGACAGTGACCAAAGCCGAGAATCGAACCTGGGACCTGAAGTTGTGATGCAACAGTGCTAACCACTGTGCAGCATAGCGACAAAATAGCCTCGCTTATCGTCGAGATGCTGGTGGTGGAAGAGAGGAATAAGGTCCTGAGGGTGAAGGTCGAGGACCTGGAGAACAGGTCGAGGAGGCAGATCCTCAGGATTGTGAGGTTACTGGTGGGGGTGGTGAACCCCAAGGCCAACTGAGTACTTTGCTCCAATGTTTGCAGAGTTGTTGGGGGGAATGACCAGATGTCCCTTGATGAGGTGGATAGGGCCCACAGAACACTCCGGCAGAGGCCTTGAACGAATGAGCCACCATGGGTGGTGACAGTTTGTTTCCACAGTTACGAAAAGAAGGAGCGGGTCCTGAAATGGGCCAAAGAGAATCGGATGTGAGGTGGGAAGGAAGTCGCATGTGAATTTATCAAGCTGTTGGGGCATAGCTTACAAAGTGACGTGCAGCCTTTAATAAGGCAAAATCAGCACTTACAACAGTGCAGTGGGTTTTGACATGGCGTACATGGTGAGGTTGAGACTTACCCGTAACTTACCCATCGGGCAGCATAGTGGTTAGCACTATGGCTTCACAGCGCCAGGGTCCCAGGTTCAATTCCCGGCTTAGGTCACAGTCTGTGCGGAGTCTGCACGTTCTCCCCGTGTCTGCGTGGGTTTTCCCCGGGTGCTCCGGTTTCCTCCCACAAGCCCCGAAAGACGTGCTTATAGGTAATTTGGACATTCTGAATTCTCCCTCAGTGTTCCCGAACAAGCGTTGAAATGTGGCGACTTGGGGCTTTTCACAGTAACTTCATTGCAGTGTTAATGTAAGCCTGCTTGTGATAATAAAGATTATTATATTATAACTCAAAAGATCATTTTTTCAGATGGCGAAGGAGGTGGAGGCTTTTGTCAGGGAACAAGGACTTGGACTGAATTGAAAGGGTTTGAATGGGACTTTAATGGGTGTTGATGGGATGGGATTGTTTGAGGATGTTTCAGTTTTTTGTATATATGTTTAGTTAGCCAGGGTTTATTGTTCTGCATTAGAGTGTATATGTTATGAGAGGGGTGAGGGGGGAAAAGTAGTCAGGGGTAATGGTTCAGGCAGTAATATGGCAATACATGGCCCAGGGTGGGATGTTGAGAATTTGGTTTTGGTTATTCTTTTGCAGCGGGGGTGGGTGGGGGAGTTTCTGGTTCTTTTCTTTGCTCAACGAGGGTGAGCCCAGGCGGGGGGCTACCTCACTAGCAGTTAGAGGTAAGCTAGTGAAGGGGAATGAGGTGAGGGAGGGACTGCAGCTTGTTTTACCTCTTTGGATAGGTTTTGGATATGTTTAGCATGTTGGTTTGGCAACAGTGATTGTGAGGAGGGAGCATTGTTTGGTGGGATGTAGTTTGCAGGATCTTGAGGTAGGGGGATGGGAGAGGGGTCAAATGTTGATGGTAACATGGGGGTTTATCTTTGCCTTGCCTTACAGGTGGGGTTGGGGGTCATCTTGGGTGGGCCTTGGCTCTAAGAACTTGGAATAAGGATGGAATAATTACATATAGTGGAAATGGTTCATTTGAGAGGGCAGTGATGAGAGACCCCCGAGCAGACTAGTCACCTGGAACGTGAGAGGTCTCGGCGGTCCAATGAAACAATTGAGAGTTTTCTCTCATCTGAAGATTTTAAGGGCTGATGTGGTGCTTCTGCAGGAGGCCAAGCTGCGGAAGAGGGATTAGACTCGGCTCAGAAAGAGCTGGGTGAACCTGATGTTTCACCTGGGCTTTGATAGCAGGGCCCAGTAGGTGGCAATTTTAATTTTAAAAAGGGTTTGTTTTCTTGCGGGTAGGTAGGTATGTGATAATCACTGGGATGCTGGAAGGTACGTTAGTGGTGCTGGTTGTAATGTTTTTTGATCATGCTAATATTGAATCTTGATGTGGTCATGTTAACAAAGAACATAAGACTTTGTCTTACAACAGAACTATTTATTACTAACTCTACTCTACAGGATTACTATAATGTCTAAGATTAATACAGTTGGAAATAATGGTCCAACACTAACTAAGACACTACAGAGCTACTCTAATATGCGACTGCTGTCAACTCCTTACTAACACTTTGTCCTGGAACACATGGGACTGGATTTTCCGTTTGGGAGACTATGTGTTGATGTTGGCGTGAGAACAGTGGCGTTTTACGCCTGAACAAATGGCGCAAAATCTTCACCGATCCTCTGTCTGGTGGGGGGGCTAGCAGACACGCAGCATATAGCCCCTGGCTCTAGCTGTGGTTACGCCCGGAGAATTGCTGGGTCCGTGGCCACGCATCTGCACGGCGGCGGCCTGCAGCAGCAACATGCTGCTGGACCACCCCCCCACCAGTGCCCCCATTCCCAGCCAAAGCTACCCCTGCCCGCGGATCAGCTCCCCCCTGACTGTGACAGAGCTGGACTTAGTCCGCAGCTGCCACACCGGGGGCGAAATTCTCTGCAGACCGTCGTAACGCCGATTTCCGGCGAGCAAAATTGGTGTAGATGACTCCGGCGTGGGGGCCTTCTTTTAGGCAGCTTTTCTCCGTTCCCGGGGGGGCCAGCAGCGGACTGACGCGATACGCGTCAGTTTCACCAGCTGCGGAAGTGGTGAGACCCGGCGTTTTTTGGGGGGGGGGGGGGGGAGGAGGAGGAGAGAGACTGACCGGCATTTTGGGGGGGGGGAGAGAGAGAGACAGACCGGCATTGGGGAAGGGGGAGGAGGAGGAGAGAGACAGACCGGCATTTTGGGGGGGGGGGAGGAGGAGAGAGACAGACCGGCATTTTGGGGGGGGGGGGTAGGAGGAGAGAGACATACCCGGCATTTGGGGGGGGGGGGGGAGGAGGAGAGAGACAGACCGGCATTTGGGGGGGGGGGGAGAGAGAGAGAGACAGACCGGCATTTGGGGGGGGGGTGGGAGGAGGAGAGAGACTGACCCGGCGTTTGGGGGGGGGGAGGAGGAGGAGAGAGACAGACCGCCATTTTTTGGGGGGGGGAGGAGAGAGACAGACCCGGCATTTGGGGGGGGGGGGAGGAGAGAGACAGACCCGGCATTTGGGGGGGGGGGGTTTGCGGCATGGGGGAGGGGGTTGCGGCATCGGGGGGGGGGGGTTGCGGCATCGGGGGGGGGGGTTTGGGGGCAGCGGCGTGCAGAGAGGGGGGGGCGACGGATGCCCGGGGCCAACGCACCGTTGCCCCCCCCTGTACGCCGCTGCCCCCCTACCCCAACCACCCCCCCCTCACCACCCCTACCTCCCTCCAACGCCCCTCCCCCCCTCCCCACCACCCCTACCCCCCTCCCCACCACCCCTACCCCCCTCCCCACCACCCCTACCCCCCTCCCCACCACCCCTACCCCCCTCCAACGCCGCCCCCCCCATCTCTCGCAACGCCGCAACCCCCCCCCTCTCAACGCCGGGTCCCCCCCTCTCAACGCCGGGTCCCCCCCCCTCTCAACGCCGGTACCCACACCCCGTCCCCCTCCCTCTGAAGGCCGGTACCCACACACCCCCCTCTCTCCTCCTCCCCCCCTTCCTTCCTCCCCGCACCTCCTTCCTCCTCCCCCCTTCCTTCCTCCTCCCCCCCTTCCTTCCTCCGTTAGTGGGGGGGGGGGGGTTTTCGGCATTAGTGGGAGGTGGGGGGGTGCGGCGTTGGAGGGGGGTAGGGGTGGTGAAGGGGGTAGGGGTGATGAGGGGGGGTTGGGGTAGGGGCAGCAGCGTGCAGAGGAGGGGGGCGACGGATGCCCGGGGCCAACGCACCGTCGCCCCCCCTCTGCACGCAGCTGCCCCCTACCCCAACCACCTCCCCTCACCACCCCTACCCCCTTCACCACCCCTACCCCCCTCCAACGCCGCACCCCCCCACCCCCCCACCCGCCACTAACGCCGCACCCCCCCCCCCACTAACGGAGGAAGGAAGGGGGGAGGAGGAAGGAAGGGGGGAGGAGGAAGGAGGGGGGGGAGGAAGGAAGGGGGAGGAGGAAGGAAGGGGGGGAGGAGGAAGGAAGGGGGGAGGAGGAAGGAAGGGGGGAGGAGGAAGGAAGGGGGGAGGAGGAAGGAAGGGGGGGAGGAGGAAGGAAGGGGGGGAGGAGGAGGGGGGGTGTGGGTACCGGCGTTGAGGGGGGAGGGACCCGGCGTTGAGAGGGGGGGGGACCCGGCGTTGAGGGTGGGGGGTTGCGGCGTTGCGAGAGATGGGGGGGGGCGGCGTTGGAGGGGGGTAGGGGTGGTGGGGAGGGGGGTTGGGGAGGGGGGTAGGGGTGGTGGGGAGGGGGGTTGGGGAGGGGGGTAGGGGTGGTGGGGAGGGGGGTAGGGGTGGTGGGGAGGGGGGTAGGGGTGGTGGGGAGGGGGGTATGGGCATTGGAGGGAGGTAGGGGTGGTGAGGGGGGTGGTTGGGGTAGGGGGCAGCGGCGTACAGAGGGGGGGGCAGCGGCGTACAGAGGGGGGGGCGACGGTGCGTTGGCCCCGGGCATCCGTCGCCCCCCCTCTCTGCACGCCGCTGCCCCCAAACCCCCCCCCCCATGCCGCAACCCCCCCCCCCCCCCCCGATGCCGCAACCCCCCCCCCGATGCCGCAACCCCCCCCCCGATGCCGCAACCCCCCCCGATGCCGGAATCCCCCCCCGATGCCGCAACCCCCCCCCGATGCCGTAACCTCCCCCCGTTGCCGCAACCCCCCCCCCCCCCGACACTGAACGGCATCAACCATCATCAATGGTTGACGCCGTTTTAAAGGTACTGTGATTTTCGCCGACGTGACCCGTGGCCACGTCGGCGGGACTTCGGCCCATCCGGGCCGGAGATTTGTGGAAACAAAAATATAATGACATCCCGCCGGCGCCAGCTGTTTTCAAAGGCTGCCGGCGGGATTTGCACAACGCCGGTTTTTGGCCGGTCAGAGAATTAAAAACCCTGCGGGAGCGGGATTAACGCCGCTGCCGGCCGATTCTCCGACCCTGCGTGGGGTCGGAGAATTTCGCCCCGGGTTCCCGAACAATAATAGCCCACGCACCTCACGCAGTCGGGAACTCGGCCCACCGGGGGTAGACCATCGGGGGGGGGGGGGGGGGGGCCTCCAATAACGTACTGAGGCACTGCCGATGGCATGCGCCGTACTCTGCGAGTATGCTGATTTGGAGGGGGCGGAGCATCGCAAAAGCAGTGATGGTGAATCGGTGAATCTCTGACCATGATCTACATTTAGTAGATCTGGTATTAGAAGTAAATTCGGTTCAGCACCTGGCATGGAGGTTGGATGTGCTGGCAGACATGGGGTTCTTAGGACGGATTGCAAAGGCAATAGACGAGTACATGGGATTTAATGGGAACAGATCGATCTCGCCTCCTCTGCTGTGGGAGGCACTGAAAGCAATGATTAAAGGGGAGATCATATCACAAAAACCGCATTTAGATAGGGAGGCATTCTGGGAGGAGACCACAGATATTGAAATGATCCAACCCCAGAGGTCCTGGCAAGCAGGAAAAAGCTGCAGATTCAATTTGAGCTGTTGCCTACGGACAAGGCGGTGCACCAGCTGCAGTGCTCGAAGGGAATTTCTTATGAATATGGGGAGAAGGCCAGTCCTCTCTTGGCTTGCCAGTTGAAGCTACCTACTGGGAGATTATCCAGGTCAGAGACTCATGTAGCAGGCTGGTGTCTGCTCCAGATAAAGTTAATGGAGCGTTTGAAACATTTTATAGAAATCTTTATATGTCGGAGCCGCTGGGGGTGAGGCCAGGTAGGTCAGAGTTTTTGGAGGGGTTAGAGTTCCTGAGCTGTCTGAGAAAGAGCGTGAGAGGCTGGAGGAGTTGTTGGGCATAGAGGAGGTCTTGGAAATAGGTTGGATGCAAACCAGTAAGGCCTTGAACCAGGCGGGTTCCCAGGGTAATTTTACAAGACATTTGTTGGACAGCTGGTACTGTTGTCAGCGGGGATGTTTGAGGACTCCATAACACTGGGATCCCTGCCTGGAATGTGGGTCATATCCCCCTATTTTATTACCTAACGTGGACGCAAAGATACTGGCCAAGGTATTGGCACTGGGGAGTACCTTGTCTTCCTCAAGTGACTGGGGAGGATCAGACAGGATTTTTCAAAGACTGGCAATAGTTGTCCAATATACGGTGATTGCTAAAAGTGGTGCTTCCTCCATTTGAGGGATCCGCCTGTTGTACAAGGCCCCCTCGGGTAGTGTCCGCACCAACACCATGAGCTGGGGTACTTTCAATTAAATAGGAGAATGAGACAGGGGTGCCCTATGTCCCCCCTCTTGTTTGCATTGGCGATAGAGCCCTTGGACATCGCTTTGAGAGCTTCAGGTAAGTGGAGAGGGATAATGAGGGGAGGGGTGGAGCATAAGGTGTCCCTGTATGCTGATGACCTTTTATGTTACATAGCAGAGCTGGTTCCCACCATGGGTGATAAAATAGAACAACTGAGGCTTTGGCTCCATTCAGGATATAAGCTAAACTTGGAAAAGACTGATTGTTTTTTGGTGAACCCCCCAGAGATGGGAGTCAGTCTCGGGGTGATGCCGTTTTGCATGGCTGGTTCCAGCTTTAGATATCTGGGGTCCACGTGACTCGGGATTGGGCCCAACCTCGTAAACTGAATTATACTGGTTTGGTAGGTAGAGTCAAAACCAATCTGCAAAAGGTGGGATAACTGTCCCCTGACCTTGGTGGGCAGGGTCCAGTCGATTAAGATGAGCATTTTGCCTTGATTTCTGTTTCTGTTCCAATGTCTTGTGGTTTTCTTCCCTAAAGTTTTTTTTGGGAGGGTCGATATGTTGATTACATCCTTTAAATTGGCAGGCAAGACCTTGAGTATTCATACAGCAGTCCTTAAAAGGAATAGACAGTTGGGAGCCTGGCATTGCTGAACCTGATATTTTATTACTGGGCAGCTAATGCAGAGAAGGTGTTGGGTTGGTGTAGTGATCTGGGGGCTATGTGGGTGCAGATAGAATTGAGGCCATGTAGGGGGTCTAGCCTCAGGGCATTAGTGACTGCCTCGCTCCCGTTCTGTCAAATCGTCAAATCCAGTGGTCGTTTCCACTTTGAAGTTCTGCAGGCAATTTAAACAACATTTTAAACTGGATCAGTGTCAAAGCTGGCTCCCATTTGTGCCAATCATCTGTTTGAGCCTGCAGGATTGGATGCCACATTCAGAGGGGTGGGTAACAGCTGGAAAGAATGGGAGATTTGTTCCCGGAGGGGCGGTTTGCCAGTTTAGAGGAATTGATGGAAAGATTTGGGCTCTCGGGTTCAAATTTATTCAGATATCTTCAAGTTTGCAACTTTGTGAAACAAATTTTCCCAACATTCCCCATGGTGCTGCCAATTACTCTAATGGCGAGGGTTCTTTTGTTCATGGGTTGGAGGAAGGGAGCACTTCTGGCATTTATGGACAGATTATGTTGGAGGATTCGCCGTCAGTGGAGAGGGTTATGTTTCGATAGAAGGAGGAGCTGGGGCCATACTGGATGGCGATGTGTGGAGTGAAGCCCTTCGCAGAGTGAACTCCATGTCTTTGTGCACGAGGTTAGGTTTGATTCAACTTAAAGTAGTTTTTAGGGTGCACCTGACCAAGTCCAGAATGAATCGCTTCTTTGCAGAAGTGGAGGAGAGGTGCGAGTGCTGCTCAAGAGATCTGGCTAACCACACGCAAATGTTCTGGTCCTGTCCCAAGCTTGTGAGCTTCTGGATCTCCTTCTTCAGCACCATATCACCGATTCTGAAGATTGAGATGGAGCGCTGTCCTTTAGTGGCCACTTTTGGGGTGTCAAAGTCGCCGGAGCTGCAGACGGGTGCGGAGGCCGATGTTTTGGCCTACACCTCGCTGATTGCCCGGAGTTGAGTACTGTTGAGCAGGAAGTCAGGGTCTCGATGTGGCTGGAGACCTGATTGCATTTTTATACTTTATGAAAATTGAGTACGTTGTGAGTGGAGCAATCGAGAGGTTCTATCGGAGATGGCAGCCGTTTACTGTTTATTTGAAGGAATTGGTCACTGTTAGTAGTTAAGGCAGTGGGGGAGATGAGACGGGGAAGGGGTTAGGTTGTACGAGAAGTTGTGGTATGGTAGGGTTTTTTAATGTATGTAAATGTGTGTATTCTTTCTTGTTATTTTGTATTGCATAAAATAAAAAATTTGGATAAAAATATTTATTTTAAAAATCTTTGGCATCCAATGTAATGAGTTCATCAAATTCATCCAGAGTCATTTGGTCTATGGAATCATTATAAGGATACCACTCTGGTCGAAAATGGCACTTTCGGTTTCAGAATCATTATTCCACAATACATCTCCCTTTCCATACATTGAATTGGATGATCTGATGACAGTTTGTGCAACAATAGCATCCCACGATGTGGTAACGCCGTTAATGACCTCAGGATGTCCTAAGTGATTTACAATTAATTGAGTAGCTTTTTGAGTTATATTCACTCTTGTACTGGAGGAAGTGTAGCTGCCATTTTGTGCACTTCAAGCTCTCACAAACAGCAATGTGATAATGACCGATAACAATAATAATGATGTTAATAGAGGGATAAATATAGGCCATGACATTGAGGATAGCTGCCCACTTTTCAACATAATGCTTTGGAATCCTTTATGTCCGTCTGAGAGAGCAGACAGGGCTTCAGATCTCAATCAAAAGACAGAAACTCCAACAGTGCAGTACTCCCACAGCACTCCAGTGACAGCTACATTTTCTTTTGTTCCATCTCTGGTGTGGGACTTGAAACCACAAACTTATGATTCAAAAACAAGAGTACTGCCACAGAGCCAGAGCTGACACTAATATTGCCACACGTAATTTCTATGATGTTTTTAATGTTTATGTTTGAACAATTGGCATTAGTGACAACATTGACTGACTTTGAGTTATTGACCCAACAGTGTGAGGAGGCTGAACTAAGAAACGCAGCTGAAATAATACAACTGCTCAAATACTGTATTCTCTACCGATAATGAAACTCAAACTTGTCAGCTCAGAAATTTCTCTGTATCAGTTCCTTGATTACGTCATTAACACTCATTGTTAAAGCAAAAATAATATTTTATAATTTCCAAAAAGGGAATTTAAAAAAATGATAAAATTAGTCCTTACTTTTTTCGTACTGTCAGATATGTCAAAAGAATGCAGATGGCAAACATTCTACTTTAAAGCTGTGGAAACTTATAAATGCAGATATTTTCCATCAAGTCAAGTCACAAAGGCAATATTTCTGAGCAAATAAACATCGAGTCTGCCACAGTGCAACTTGCCTCCATCCGCCAGCCAGTAACCTAGTTGTCATAGCAACACTCGTAGATGTTAGGTGTTGTAGGTGATGCAAAGGCTACTCCTGTAGCTCAAGGGAAGTGGCAGCAGCAGCTAGACTGTTTGCATGAACTCTCCCATGAAAGCACAGTTAAAGTCATTTGGTCAAGGTGTCAATAACTTGGCAAATATCTATGAATTTGTATTACACATTAATCATTTTGAGCTGTATAGTTTACTTGTTACTCCACACGAGGTAGATAAAGCATTATGGTTAGTATAAGGTATAACATACCCATTAATCATTTATTGTAGGGTGCATTACTCAAGGCATTTTCAACTATTTTTAATTCATTCAAGACTCCACAGACTTATTGTGTTTATCCAGTAAGGATCTGGACCATTCAGTTGAACAAGATCCCTGGTTCTTTTTCCTGGTTTTTGTTAAGCCACCTAATACCATCTGAAGTAGTAATAGAGGCAGTACAGTTAGCTGGTGTCACAGAGATGAGATCGGCAGGGTTCTTTCTCTTCGCCACTGTTCTATTTATGTCGGCATCAGGTGAGGCGTGCAAGTGATGCCTGTTGTATAGCCCATCAACAGCCATTACATAAACTCTGGCCACTTGGGAACCTGTAAAACCATACATAAAAAGTGTCTCCAGGAGGAGAAGGGACAAAAAAAACGACCAGAAACACTTGTCTATGACTCACGCTTATTTTATGAAAATATACTTTCCGTTATCATTTTATTAAAAAGAAATTCATTCTGATTACCAAATACAGATGAGTCCCTGCATTGCCAGACCAAATGTGAATACAATTCTCAGCAGATATGCCATGTCTTATGTTGTGTGCCAGTGAACCCCCCAAAAAATTGATGCTTTGGTCACTTGAAATGGCTATAGAATGTTAGTCACTCAAATATACCTAATCGATAAGTAAAGAGATATTTTTATCTAGTTAGAGTCATCCTATTACTGAAGCATAAGATCTATAGTGCAAATGATTACAAAATAGGAAAAACTTGGGATGGGGGAGCTACACCAGTTTCTTGAAAGAAAAATTACAGTGATCAAGTTTTGCCTCATAATGGCCACAGCATTGACCAGCTGCCAGTTGAATACTCAGTGGAGCATTGGAAAACCACAAGGCCGATTCAAGACAAGCATGATTTTTTTTTTAACCTTGAAAGGAGGAGGCTGAGAAGTGACCATTTTGTGGCGTACTCGTTAGTAAACAATATAGAAAGGGTAAATTCAAACATCACTTCAATTAAACTGTGACAGTACGTCACAGGAGTAAAAGTCAAAAGTAGAAAAATTCAAGTCTTTTCAGAAAATTCATCGCATTGAGAAATCAAAATGTGAAATGGATTAATAGGAAGGGTAGAAGAGATAGGCATTTGGCAAAAACAACAGTCAGATGCTGTACAGTCAGGGCAGCAAGGCAGTACAGTGGCTAGCACTGTGGCTTCACAGCGTCAGGGTCCCAGGTTCGATTGCCCACTGGGTCACTGTCTGTGCGGAGTCTGCACGTTCTCCCCGTGTCTGAATGGGTTATCTCCGGGTGCTCCGGTTCCCTCCCACAGTCCAAAGATGTGCAGGTTAGGTGGATTGGCCATGATAAATTGCCCTTCGTGTCCAAAAAGGTTAGGAGGGGTTATTGGGTTACGGGGATAGGGTGGAAGTGAGGACTTAAGTGGGTCGGTGCAGATTCGATGGGCCGAATGGTCTCCTTCTGCACTGTATGTTCTATGTAATGTAATATATTAGACGGCAGAGGGCGCTTTAAGTAGATCAAATGGTTTCCCTCATCAATCATATTATTTTTAAAAATCTTTTTCTTTTAATTTAGAGTACCCAATTATTGTTTTTCCAATTAAGGGGCAATTTAGCATGGCCAATCCACCTAACTTGCACATCTTTGGATTGTGGGGGTGAAACCCACGCGGACATGGGGAGAATGTGCAAACTCCACAAGGAAAGTGATTCAGGGCCGCGATTCGAACCCGGGTCCTCAGTGCCACAATCCTAATGCTAACCACTGCACCACGTGCCGCCCCCATCAATCATGTTACATACTTGTCTTCGAGCTTATGGGTTCTGATTGCATTGTGTGATAATTGAATCCATTTGGGTGGAAATCAGGAATAGTAAGGCGAAAAAGTCACAGATAGGAGTAGTCTATAGGCTACCAAATAGTGGTAGGCGGACAATAAACAAAGAAATAACTGATGCATGTAGAAATGGTACAGCAGTTATTATTGGGGATTTTAATCTACATGTCAATTGGTTTAACCAGGTCGGTGAAGGCAATCTTGAGGAGGAGTTTATAGAATATATCCACGATAGTTTCCTCGAACAGTGTGTAATGTAACTACAAGGGAACAAGCGGTCCTACATCTGGTCCTGTGTAATGAGGCAGGATTGATTAATGATCTCATAGTTAGGGATCCTTTTGGAAGGAGTGATCACAATATGGTGGAATTTAAAATACAGATGGAGGTTTGAGAAGGTAAAATCAAACACTAGTGTTTGAACAAGGAGCTTAAACAAAGGAGATTACAATGGAATGAGAGAAGAACTGGCTTAGGTAGACTAGGAGCAAAGACTTCATGATGAAACAGTTGGGGAACAGTGGAGAACCTTCCAAGCAATTTTTGACAGTGTTCAGTCAATGTTTATACCAACAAAAAGGAAGGACGGTATAAAGAGGGAAAATCGACCATGGATATCGAAGGAAATAAGGAAGAGAATCAAATTGAAAGAAAAAGAATACAAAGTGGCAAAGATTAGTGGGAGACTAGAGGATTGGGAAATCTTTAGGGGGCAATAGAAAGCTACTAAAAAAGCTATAAAGAAGAATAAGATAGATTATGAGAGTAAACTTGCTCAGAATATAAAAACAGATAGTAAAAGTTTCTAACAATTATATAAAACAAAAAAAGAGTGGATACTGTAAATATTGGTCCTTTAGAGGATGAGAAGGGAGATTTAATAATGGGAGATGAGGAAATGGCTGAGGAACTAAACAGGTTTTTTGGATTGGTCTTCACACTGGAATTCACAAATAACATGTCAGTGACTGATGCAAATTAGGTTATGACAGGTGAGGACCTTGAGACTATCGTTATCACTAAGGAGGTAGTGATGGGTAAGCTAATGAGGCTAAAGGTAGACAAGTTTACTGGCCCTGATGGAATGCATCCCAGGGTACTAAAAGAGATGGCTAGTGAAATTACAAATGCACTAATGATAATTTACCAAAATTTACTAGATTCTGGGGTGGTCCCGGAGGATTTGGAAATTAGTAAACGTGACACCACTGTTTAAAAAAGAAAGTAGGCAAAAAGTGGGTAATTATAGGCCAGTTACTTAACTTCGGTAGTAGGGAAGATGCTGGAATCTATCATCAAGGAAGAAATAGCGAGGCATCTGGTTGGAAATTGTCTCATTGGACAGACACAGCATGGGTTCAGAAAGGGCAGGTTGTGCCTATTAAAGTGGAATTGTTTGAAGACATTACCAGTGAGGAAGACAACAATGAGCCAATGGATGTGGTATATCTGAATTTCCAGAAAGCTTTTGACAAGGTGCCACACAGAAGGTTGCTGCATAAGATAATGATGCATGGCATTAAGGATAAAGTAGTAGCATGGATAGAGGATTGGTTAATTAAAATAAAACAAAGAGTGGTGATTAATGGGTGTTTCTCTGGTTGTCAATCAGTAGCTAGTGGTGCCACTCAGGGATCAGTTTTGGGCCCACAATTGTTCACAATTTACATCGATGATTTGGAGTTGGGGACCAAGTGCGATGTGTCCACGTTTGCTGACGACACTAAGATGAGTGGTAAAGCAAAAAGTGCAGAGGACTGGAAGTCTGTAGAGGGATTTGGATAGTTTAAGTGAATGGGCTAGGGTCTGGCAGATGGAATACAATGTTGACAAATATGAGGTTATCCATTTTGGTAGGAATAACACAAAAGGGATTATTATTTAAATGATAAAATATTAAAACATGCTGCTGTGCAGAGAGACCTGGGTGCCCTAGTGCATGAATTGCAAAAAGTTGGTTTACAGGTGCAACAGGTGATTAAGAAAGCGAATGGAGTTTTGTCCTTCATTGCTAGAGGGATGGAGTTTAAGACTAGGGAGGCTATGCTGCAATTGTGTAAGGTGTTAGTGAAGCCACACCTGGAGTATTGTGTTCAGTTTTGGTCTCCTTACCTGAGAAAGGAGGTACTGGCGCTGGAGGGTGTGCAGAGGAGATTCACTCGGCTAATCCCAGAGTTGAGGGAGTTGGATTACGAGGAGAGGTTGAGTACACTGGGACTGTATTCATTGGAATTTAGAAGGATGCAGGGAGATCTTATAGAAACATATAAAATTATGAAGGCAATAGATAGGATAGATGCTGGGAGGTTGTTTCCACTGGTGTGTGAAAGCAGAATTAGGGGGCATAGCCTCAAAATAAGGGGAAGTAGATTTAGGACTGAGCTCAGGAGGAACTTCTTCACCCAAAGGGTTGTGAATCTATGGAATTCCCTGCCCAGCGAAGCAGTTGAGACTCCTTCATTAAATGTTTTCAAGATAAAGATAGATAGTTTTTTGAAGAATAAAGGAATAAAGGGTTATAGTGTTCAGGTGGGAAAGTGGAGCTGAGTTCACAAAAGATCAGCCATGATCTCATTGAATGACGGAGCAGGCTCGAAGGGCCAGATGGCCTACTCCTGCTCCTAGTTCTTATGTTCTTATATTCTTTTTTTTAAACAAACAATTTTTAATGAGGTATTTTTGGCATAACAAACAACCACAGTATAAAAAACAATAGAGTACAAAGAACAGTAATAAAAAAAAACAGCCGCCGACAGCCGTCCCTCCAAGGCCCACCTATTTAACGCCCCACTCTATACTACCCAAGCCCCTCCCCCTGCTGACGATTAATTCCCCGCGAAGAAGTCAATGAATGGTTGCCACCTCCGGGTGAACCCTGATACCGACCCTCTCAAGGCGAATATGGTCTTTTCCAGGCCAACAAAGCTCACCATGTCGGTTAACCAGGCCTCCGACTTCGGAGACCTAGACTCCCTCCAAGCCAAGCAAGTCCGTCAGTGGAGCGACCACACTGCTAAAAGTTGGGACACATTTCCGGTAAAATCCACTCATACCAAGAAACCGCATTATTTCCCGTCGTGTTGAGGGTATCGGAAACTCCCCAATAACTTTTGTTTTCACATCCCGTGGGACCATTTGACCCTGTCCGATTGTATGGCCAAGGAAAGTGACTTGGGCTTTTCCAAATTCACTTTTGGCTAGGTTTATCACCAAACCCGCCTCCTGAAGTCGATCAAATAACTCCCTCAGATGTTTTAAATGTTCTTTCCATGTCTGGCTGAACACCACCAGATCGTCGATGTATACCGATGTATACAATTGGGTAATCCTGAAACGACTGTATTAGTTAACCGTTGAAATGTTGCTCGGGCGTTTTTCATGCCAAATTGCATAACTTTGAACTGGTATATGCCATCTGGAGTCACAAAAGCTGAAATTTCCTTCGCCCTATCAGATAAAGGTACTTGCCAGTACCCTTTCAGTAAATCCAATTTGGAAATAAAAGCGGATTGTCCCACTTTCTCAATGTAATCCTCCAAATGTGGGATAGGGTAAGAGTCCGTTCTTGTGACTGCATTCACCTTTCGATCGTCCACACATAACTGTTGGGTACCGTCTGGTTTAGGTACCATCACTATGGGTGAGCTCCATTCGCTGCAACCCACTTCAATTATGCCATTTTTCAGCATAACCTCAATCTCTCTGTTAACCTGTGCCAATTTTAACGGATTACATCTATATGGATGTTATTTGATAGGAACAGCATTTCCCACATCTACATCATGTATAGCTATTTCAGTACTTCCCAATTTATCTCTACAAACTTGCCCATGTGATATCAATAACTCTTTCAGGTCAGTTTGTTTTTCCTTTGGAAGGTAACTTAACAATTCATCCCAATTTTTAAGAACATCCTCATTTTCCAATTTAATTTGAGGTATGTCAAATTCACAGTCACCTGGATTTGGTTCATCACTTTGAGTTAGAATCATTAAAACTTCCTTTTTCTCTCCTTCCCTTTCAAAGTACCTTTTAAGCATATTCACATGACACACTCGGTGAGTCTTCCTTCGATCTGGTGTTTTTAACCACATAATTCACCTCATTTAATTTCCATTCAATCTGATACGGTCCACAAAACCTAGCTTTTAAAGGCTCACCTACTACTGGTAACAATACTAAAACTTTATCCCCACTGATGAAACTACGAACTTTGGATTTCTTGTCCGCTACTCGTTTCTTCACATTTTGTGCAACTTTCAAATGTTGTCTAGCCAATTCACCTGCTCTATTTAATCGTTCCCTAAAATTTGACATGTAATCCAATAGTGTAATTTCCGATTTCTCACCCACCAATTTTTCCTTAATCAATTTAAGTGGTCCTCTTACCTCATGACCAAATATTAGTTCAAAAGGACTAAATTTGGTCGACTCTGTAGGTGCATCCCTAATTGCAAACAATACGAATGGAATTCCTTTATCCCAATCCTCTGGATAATCTTGACAATACACCCTCAACATTGTCTTTAATGTCTGATGCCACCTTTCTAACGCTCCCTGCGATTCTGGATGATACGCAGTTGATTTGAATTGTTTTATTCCTAAGCTATCCATAAATTCTTTGAATAACTTTGAAGTACAATTCGATCCTTGATCCGATTGAATTTCTGTGGGTAGTCCATATCTAGTAAAGAATTTAAGTAACTCCTCCACAATCCGTTTAGCTGTAATATTACGTACTGGAATGGCCTCTGGAAACCTAGTAGACACATCCATTATAGTCAAAAGATAATGATTTCCACTTTTTGTTTTAGGAAGTGGTCCTACACAATCAATTAGGACCCTCTATTCTCTATTCACCACATGGCATCTTCAGGCAAAGCGAAGGGTGGAGCGGTTTGCCTCCTCATCAACTCCTCCTGGTGCTTGGATGTGGTGACCCTGGTGACCTACTGCTCCCCAGACCTGGAATACTTGACCGTAAAGTGCCACCCATACTATCTTCCACGTGAGTTCATTCAGCCATCATCACAGCGGTCTACATCCCACCCGAGGCAGAAGTGAGGAAGGCGCTGGATGAACTGTACACAGTCATAAACAACTATGAAACAGAACACCCGGAGGCCTTGTTCATTGTGGCCGGAGACTTCAACAAAGCCAACCTCAAGAGTGTACTGCCAAAATTCCACCAGCACATCTCCTGTCCCACCAGGGGCGACAACACTCTTGACCACTGTTACTCAAAAATCAAGGGCGCCTACCGTTCCATCCCCCGACCGCACTTTGGGAAATCAGACCATAAGACTGTGCTCCTTCTCCCGGCTTACAAGCAGAAACTCAAGCGGGAGAATCCAGCTAAGAAGGTTGTGCAGTGCTGGTCCGAGGAGACAGAAGAGCTCTTACGTGACTGCTTAGAGACAGTGGACTGGTCCATATTTAAGAACTCAGCGACTAACTTAAATGAGTATGCCACCACCGTCACAGACTTCATCAGCAAATGTGTGGACGACTGCATGCCAAAGAAAGCAGTACGTACGTTCCCCAACCGGAAACCATGGCTCAACCGCGAGATTGACTCACTACTGAAGGACAGATCTGAGGTGTTCAAGGCAGACGACCCTGTCCTATACAAGAAATCCAGGTACGACCTCTGCAAAGCCATCCGAGATGCCAAGAGAGAATATCAAACTAAGCTAGAGTCACAGACAGACTCTCGGCGGTTGTGGCAAGGACTAAACAACATAACGGGCTACACAGCGAAGCCGAGCAGTATCTCTGGCAGCAGCGCACCCCTCCCCGATGAACTTAATGCATATTATGCTCGGTTTGAGCAGGTAACCAACAATCCACTGTCGAGTGCCCCAGCAGCCCATAATTCACCCATACCCACCATCACAGTTTCCGAAGTCAGATCGGCCTTTCTGAAAGTGAACCCACGGAAGGCGATGGGCCTGGATGGGATCCCTGGTCGTGCACTCAGAGCCTGCGCATACCAGCTGGCAGAGGTATTCACAGACATCATTAACCTATCCCTACTCCACTCCGAAGTCCCCACCTGCTTCAAGAAGACCACCATCATACCGGTACCAAAGAAGAACCAGGCAACATGCCTCAATGACTACCGCCCGGTGGCCCTGACGTCAGTTGTAATGAAGTGCTTCGAGAGGCTGATCATGAAGCGCATCACCTCCATACTCCCGGAACGCCCTGACCCACTTCAATTCGCATATCGTCGCAACCGGTCCACATCAGACGCCATTTCCCTGGCCCTACACTCATCCCTAGAGCATCTCGAAAACAAGGACTCCTACATCAGACTCCTATTTATTGACTACAGCTCCGCCTTCAACACCATAATCCCAGCCAAGCTCACATCAAAGCTCCAAAACCTAGGACTTGGCTCCCCATTCTGCAACTGGATCCTTGACTTTCTGACCAACAGACCACAATCAGTAAGAATGAACACCAACACCTCCTCCACAACAGTCCTCAAAACCGGTGCCCCGCAAGGCTGCGTACTTAACCCCCTACTCTACTCCCTGTACACACACGACTGCGTGGCAAAACTTGGTTCCAACTCCATCTACAAGTTTGCTGACGATACGACCATAGTGGGCCGGATCTCGAATAACGACGAGTCCGAATACAGGAGGGAGATAGAGAACCTAGTGGAGTGGTGTAACGACAACAATCTCTCCCTCAATGCCAGCAAAACTAAAGGGCTGGTCATCGACTTCAGGAAGCAAAGTACTGTACACACCCCTGTCAGCATCAACGGGACCGAGGTGGAGATGGTTAGCAGTTTCAAATTCCTAGGGGTGCACATCACCAAAAATCTGTCCTGGTCCATTCACGTCGACGCTATCACCAAGAAAGCACAACAGCGCCTATACTTCCTCAGGAAACTAAGGAAATTCAGCATGTCCACATTAACCCTTACCAACTTTTACAGATGCACTATAGAAAGCATCCTATCGGGCAGCATCACAGCCTGGTATGGCAACTGCTCGGCCCAGGACCGCAAGGAACTTCAGAGAGTCATGAATACCGCCCAGTCCATCACACGAACCTGCCTCCCATCCATTGATTCCATCTACACCTCCCGCTGCCGGGGGAAAGCGGGCAGCATAATCAAGGATCCCTCCCACCTGGCTTACTCACTTTTCCAACTTCTTCCATCGGGCAGAAGATTCAGAAGTCTGAGAACACGCACGAACAGACTCAAAAACAGCTTCTTCCCCACTGTCACCAGACTCCTAAATGGCCCTCTTATTGACTGACTTCATTAACACTACACCCTGTATGCTTAAACCGATGCCAAAGCTTATGTAGTTACATTGTATATCTTGTGTTTCCCTATTATGTATTCTCATGTATTTTCTTGAATTCTGTTTAATTCCCTTTTCTTCCATGTACTGAATGATCTGTTGAGCTGCTTGCAGAAAAATACTTTTCACTGTACCTCGGCACACGTGACAATAAACAAATCCAATCCAATCCTTGTAAAAGTTTCCTCAAATGCTGGAATGGGTATTAAGGGCGCTGGTTTTATCACTGCTTGAGGTTTCCCTATCACTTGACGTGATATCACGTGACATGATTGCCAAAATTTAACTACATCGTTATGTAGTCCAGGCCAATAAAAATGTTTCTGGATTTTAGCTTGAGTTTTCCTTATTCCCAAATGACCTCCCACTGGTACCTCATGTGCAACTTACAACACCACCTTTCTCTACCCTACCGGCAATACTACTTGCTGAACTTCTGCCCACTTTTCATCCGCCTGCATATGTACAGGTCTCCATTTTCTCATCAAGACATCACTTTTACAGTAATAACACTCTGGTATAGTCTCAGATTCCTCTTCCATATATGCTTTCTGATATATCCGTTTTATTTCTACATCTTTCTGTTTTAACTCCGCCAATTTTCCTGAACTAAAAATATCCGTCTCATCCTCCACCTGTTCTTGTTCTTTTTCAACCATCTGATCAAAATCATTTCTGATAATTGCACTTCAACTTCATCTTCACTCTTTGATTTCTCCTCTTGTCTTAACCTGTGACTTTGCGACCGGGTTACTACACAATCCGGAAAAATCCCAGGATATTCATCCTTCAACCTTTCAGTTGTCTGATTTTCCACTGGCTTATCAACCACAGTAGGCATCACTCCCACCTGTGATGCAGCTATATCATTACCCAAGATGAACTGTATTCCTGGACAAGATAGTTCCTCTATTACTCCTACTACCACTTCACCACTCTTCACTGGACTTTCCAACCTTACCTTATATAATGGAATGCTACTCCTCTCACCCTGAATTCCACATATTACCACCTTTTCTGGCAACATTCTTCCCAAACTACATAATCCCTCATCTCTTACCATTAAATATTGACTCTTTAAATTATGACTACTTTACCTGCTCCTCCTGATACACATGAGTAAACTTTACCCACACAAGTAAATTCTTTAACGACATCGGGGGCAGCAGGGTAGCATGGTGGTTAGCATAAATGCTTCACAGCTCCAGGGTCCCAGGTTCGATTCCCGGCTGGGTCACTGTCTGTGTGGAGTCTGCACATCCTCCCCCTGTGTGCGTGGGTTTCCTCCGGGTGCTCCGGTTTCCTCCCACAGTCCAAAGATGTGCGGGTTAGGTGGATTGGCCATGATAAATTGCCCGTAGTGTCCTAATAAAAGTAAGGTTAAGGGGGGGGTTGTTGGGTTACGGGTATAGGGTGGATACGTGGGTTTGAGTAGGGTGATCATGGCTCGGCACAACATTGAGGGCCGAAGGGCCTGTTCTGTGCTGTACTGTTCTATGATCTGGCACCTTCTTAACAATTACTTCTTGAACAGGCTGTACAATCGTTTGCACCTCCTTCGCTTCCCTTGGGCTTTCCTTTACCACTCCAACAAATCCCACTGTCTTATCATGTTTTACCACATCAGCCTTCCCAGTATTTTTCTTCAACCACCAACACGGTGACTTTACATGGCCTAGTTTATTACAGTGAAAACATTTGAAACTTTTCATCTCTTTTCCACCCTCCTGGATTTATTTTTTAATCTGAGGTACACTCTCTTTATTGTCTCCCATCAGATCACCTTTACCTTTACACTTGAGTATTTCTCATGTCACCAGTTTCTATCCTTCACCGGCTGAAACTGATGTCAGAAACCAATCTTTGATTTATGAACTAATTCATAATCATCTGCCATTTCTGCTGCTAATCTCGCAGTTTTAACCCTCTGTTCTTCCACGTGAGTTCTCACTACATCAGGAATTGAATTTTTAAACTCCTCAAAAAGTATAATTTCTCTGAGAGCTTCATACGTTTGGTCTATTTTCAAAGCCCCTATCCACCTATCAAAATTACTCTGTTTGAGCCTTTCAAACTCCATGTATGTTTGACCAAATTCTTTCCTTAAATTTCTAAACCTTTGTCTGTAAGCTTCAGGCACTAGCTCATATGCACTTAAGATGGATTTCTTGACCTCCTCAAACGTTCCAGATACCTCCTCCGGTAGTGATGCAAACACTTCACTAACTCTACCTACCAGCTTTGTTTCAATCAGTAACACCCACATGTCCTGTGGCCATTTCATTTGTTTAGTCACCTTCTCAAATGAAATGAAAAAGGCTTCCACTTCCTTCTCGTCAAACTTTGGCAATGTGTGGACATATTTAAATAGATTCCCACCAAGCCTTTGACTATGATGTTCTTTCTCACTATCCTCATCACTATCATCCAACTGTACGTTTCCCTTTATGTCTGCCAATTTTAACTGATTGTCATGTTTCATGGCCATTTTCTGAAGTTCAAACTCCCTCTCTTTATCTTTTTCCCTGATCTGTACCTCCCTTTCTTTTTCTTTTTGTTCTGCTAGAGCTATTCTTTCTTTTCTCCTCTATTCGCTCTCCTTTTCTTTTTCCTCTCTCAGTCTCTCTCTCTTTCTTTCCCCCCCTCTCTCTCTCTTTCTTTTTCCTTTCTCTCTCTTTCTCTTTCCTCTCTCTCTCTTTTGTATTCAAGCCACTTTAATTCTTTCTCATGTTCCATTTATTTAATTTGCAACTGAATTTTTGCCATTTCCAATGAGTCAGACTCTATCTCAGGCAACTTTAAATGCTTAACCACTGCCATAATTATCTCATCTTTTCGCATTTTGTCAGGTAATGTTAACTGCAATGTTTTTGCCAAATCTAACAGTCTGCTTTTCGTCTCTGTCTGTAAGATACTGCGTGTGACATTCTCCACCCACAAAAACTTCTGAGCCTCTGAAAGAGCCATTGTCCACAACACACTTAAACTCAAATACCACACCGGAAAAGCAACAATCCTTCACTGTCTTTAGATTTACTAAGCCAATCCAATAGATAGACTTTTATCCCCCTCGAGCCCCCAATTGTTATGGGAGCGGCGTTTTCAGAACCCCAAAATGTATCATGGAGTTCAACCAGCCTCTCCCTTTAATGTATTGTTGCTTTTGAAGCACGCGGCTTGGTCTCCAGGTGTGGTATTACAATTCTGGACACATGGGTTTTTAAACACAAAACGATATTTATTCCATGAATTCAACTTAACCTTTTTAAATAAACATTGGATCACTTAACACCCCTTACTTCAAAGATAACCCTGAAAATAATACAACACTAAATAATCCCTCAAAATGTTCCTTCAAACCTCCAAAAGACTTAACACCTTTAAACGGAAACACATCAGGTTAAAGACATTACTATTCTGAGTTTAAATCACCCAAATGATTCAGAAATAGTCTTTCCTGGCAGAGATCACAGCAGATCCAGCTCACTGCTCCATTTCTTAAAGGTACATTGCTTAAACATCTGTTTCTTAAAGGTAGTCTCACATGACAAGTTCTATGTTAAGGAGATTTACAAAGCCCCTGATCACAATTGTGTCATAAATTAAGGAATTTACAGATCCAGAAATCAATATTCCAGGCGGGTTGGTCCATCTGCCATACATTAAACTTTCCCACCCTCTGAACTTGTGGATTTGAAGAAACCAGAATGAAAGAATACTGTGGTTTATGGTTTATAAAATAAAATGAATCAACTCCCGATTGAAACCTTTTGCATTGGACTAAGTTCCCCCCTTAGTTTCTTCGACTCAGTGACTTGACTTTAATGTGTAACTGGGCCAACCAGTTTGCCCTCAAATATAAACCACCCAAAGACATGAATAGGAGTCTGAATTGTCATGGCAAAATGTTTGATGTGTATCGCAAACAACTGCGCAAAGAAATTTAGTTGTGATTAAAAGTGGCACAGTCAATATCACTGCTGCCTCACAACGCCAGACACCTGTATACGATTCTGGCCTTGGGGGGCTGCCTGTGTAGAGCTTGAACATTCTCCCCTAGTCTGCGTGATTTTCCACCAGTGGTCCGGTTTCTTCCCACAATCCAAAGATTTGCAGATCAGGTGGATTGGTCTCAGTTGACCCTGAGTATCCAAAGATGTGTAGGTAGGTGAGGTTACGAGGCTAGGATGGGGGATTGGGTAGGGTGCTCTTTCAGAAGGTGGCTGCAGACCTGATGGGCCGAATGGTCTCCTTCTGCACTGTAGGGACCCTATGGATTCTATGAAAGGGTGTTATCAATTCCTTTAGGGAGGCTGAGTAAAATTCCTTCTTGAAACTACTTGCTCAGAAACTACTTTGCAACAAACTACTGACACAACATTACAGACAGTTCTTCCTTTCTGCCAGGTTTTGGGAGGGTGGAGCTATAAATCTTTATCAAAGCCCCACTGTCATTTCCCTCCGCTTATTTTCAAACCTGGCATCACTCTCCACAAGGTATCAATTTGGAATACAAAAACACCTGCTCTACACCTGCATGCGACATAATTACAGCATCATGGGTGTTTGTTTCAATCCAAGCATTTTAATCAAGAAGCTTTGTTGCTACTGATGTGACACCATTGGCATTGTGATGTCAACTGCATGCATACACAAGGCTCAAAGCTGAGCAGATATATCTGGTAACAGTTCACAAATTCCATGAAATTCCATGAACATGCGGTTCACTACTGCCATTAGAATGAGGTAAATTGAGCCATTTATATTCATGAGTGCAGCTGTTTGTTTTTGCTGTTGGCTGCACTTGTATAAAGGCTAAGAAGTTTACCTTAGCCATAGCAGCCACTTCACATTGCAGTAGGTATTTTGTCTGTTCCCAAGATAATCTTTTCTTAAAGCATTTTTTTGGGCATGTCACTTTTCTCTATTTTCCTCGCTCATCTCTCCTGAAGCTGCTGATTATAGTTTCACAAGTGCTGGCAACCCTCCACCCAATTAACCCAAATATTAATTCTGATGTAAATCTGGGCGATAAATGTCAGCAGGCTACTTGCCTCAGGAGACAGATAGCAACATCACCTGGTATCTACACAAGGGTTTTCCTGCAGGAAACAAGAGAAGGATCCCTAGATTATTTTCTTTGCCTTCCTTAGCTCAGGAACGCAGAAGCCAATTATAAAACCACCAGATCGAGACCTGATTTACATATTTAAACAAGGACATGGCCTTGTCGACAAGTTTCTCCGCTCCATTCTAACTGTGCCCTGCTCTCCAGTATAAATTCTCCCTGAGAGCTCAGCCTGAAACAGTACGTTGACTCACTCGACCACTGGATATTTTTTATTCATGTAAAACAACTATCAGTAGTGACCACTTGAATTAATAATGCAGTTCCGTGCCATCAAAACCTTCTCTGTGGGTGAAATGTTACAAGATTCTTAGCATTCATGTTCCAGGCTTTTGAATAACATTAACAATCAAATCTTACCTCAACACTGTTTCCCATAATTAATTCTGATAATGCCTATTGTCTAAAATAATTACACTTCATAATTTTTAATCAATATAAAATATTTTTACTCTAATTGCACTGTGCAACTTTTTAATATTCGATATATGGTGTAATTAGAGAAGCATTATTATGCAAGATCAATTTATTTTTACTTTTTAATTCATGGTCAAATGATAAAGATAAATTAGAAAGTGAAAACAAATTTCTCTTACCTAAAAGAACAGATTGCGTGCAGAGCATATAGTTGGCAGGAGCCTCTCCATCATCAAGCTCAATTAGTATGGGATAATGAAATTAAAATTTAGATGAGCAATTGTCATTCTGTAAAAGGAAACACAAATTATATACTCTTTAATTTAGAAATCATAAACTTTCCTTGTGTCTTTTCCCATCCTTGTCTATCAGCCCCTGTGACAGTTTTTCTAATTCCTAATGAAAGACTTCCCAATTTATTGTGCTGAGAAACAATTCAATTCAGGCATCTTTTCTTTTCTATTTATTCAATCCATCAAGTCACAGTACGAAATCACTCATTTTACTTGTAGAAACTGGTGAATGAGATTCATCTCACAGCTATGCTTGAAAAACAATGGGCTGGATTCTCCGTTCCTGAGGCTAAACGCCGACGCAAAGGGAGGATCCGTGATATTTCACGACGGGAACATCAGTGTGAAGCCCTCACTGATTCTGGTACCGGTGAAGGCTAGCACCATCGCCTCGTGAAATACCCGCCGCAGGCGCGGAAAATGGTCGGAGAATCGGCAGGTCCCATGCTGCACGTGCGCAGGATTGACAAGCTGTAGCCGCGCATGCCTACAACCCTCACACACGCACCGGTCACGCCAGAGAAAATGGCGCCAGCCATGCTGGACCACGTACTCGCCCACCCCCAACCCACAGCCCACCTTCTGCCACCCCCCACCATTCTCCCAGCCCTGGCAGAAGCTCCCCGGCCAGCGGCACAGATCTCAGATCTCCGAGTGTGGCAGCACTGGACACTCTCCACACACCCACTCTCTCTGCAGCCGGCACGCCAGACTCCCGACTGCTGGGACCAGTTGAGGCCGGCACCGTTGGGAATTCAGCCCATCGGAAGTGGAGCATCGTGTCTGGGCTGGCTGGTGACATACCAATGGCGTTGCGACTGCGCGCGGCGCGTGTCCCGGTGACACTGATTTGGATAAGGCGGAGCATCGCGGCCTGGCATCAAATTGGTGCCTGCTCCTATTCCGGCGTTGGGAGCCATTCTCCGTCCGATCGCCGTTCCCGATTTTGCCGTTGGGCTACGGAGAATCCCGTCCATTGTCACTTAGTCTTTGGAGCAGGTTCCAAAACCAGTTGCAAACAAGAAGGACAACTACATGATAAAAGGTTAGTGTCAGGTAGAGTGACTTCCCCTTGTAGAGACACTTCAAATGCACTGCTACCATGTATGATCTATGTACACACCCTTTTATATTAATTTGGTACAGTGTTGGTGGGTGAAGCAGTCAAAAACAATTCCAAGGCTGACAGAAGGCCAAAAACATTACTCCAAGAAATCGTTTCAGGCTACTCAAATTCTTTACGCACTTCAGACTTCGAATCTTTTCATTTCTGCCTACCTCAGCTGGGCCTTTCAATAGTGGTGCCTCAGAGCTCTTATTCTAACTTACCTGTAGTGCATTGCAAACATACCATTAGGAAATTTGGGGTTACAATAGCTCTAGTCTCATGAACATCGCTTACAATGATCTTGCTTATTGTGACTCATGTGGTGGATCACAGGTTAGACCAAATTGCATAATTGTAAAGATAGAAATAATCAGCTGGCAACTGGATTGGGATGGTTTCGACCGAATTCTGTTTCTCAAAACTAGCTGATTACTAATTTCACACAGAAAACACACTAGAAATTGGCATGGAAATTCAGGCCTCAGGTACATCTGTGGACAGTGGGGCAGCATGGTGGCACAGTGGGTAGCACTGCTACCTCACAGCACTAGGGACTTGGGTTCAATTCTGGCTGTGGGTGACTGCCTGTGTGGAGTTTGCACTTTCTCCCCGTGTCTGAGTGGGTTTCCTCCCATCATCCAAAGATGTGTGGGTTAGATGTATTGGCCAGGCTAAATTGTCCCTTACTGTCCATCAATGTGGGGTTATGGGATAGGCGGGAGATTGTGCTAAGGTAGGGTGCTCTTTTAGAGGGTTGGTGCAGACTTGATGGGCTGAATGGCCTCCTTCTGCACTTTACGGGTTCCATGGATTTCATGGATTCTTCCTTGTCCCTTTTATGGATAATGATAATCTGCAGTGAAAATTGAAATACAAGACTAAAATTTACATCTGACAAAAATATTCATTTTGGCAATTCTTAAGCGTTTCAAGCATCAAGAAATCTTGTTTTATGTTATCTTGTGCAATTCCAACTCTCAATTTGACCCCTCTTCTCCAAACCATTACAGAGTGTGTAAGAGCTTCATCAAGTAATCATCTGATATAACATAAAGGCATTTTGTAAAGTAAATGATTTCCCAGTCTTTGGGTGAAAGTCACATCATTAATACAGCTATTTCAAAACAGGCATCACCCACATGTTGTATATGAAAAAGCATCCTTAAAGGGATAAAGTTATTTTCCACTTGTCAAATTTAAAATGAACGATGCAGTTTTTAAAACTGTTTTAATGATTTAAATTGTGCAAGGTATACAGGATGATTAGTTAGCACTGGAGCTGGATTGTTTGAACCTGTCATTAGCCCACCAAATATATCTGGAGGTCTCCATTTAACACAAAGATCAATGGTGTCAATGACATATTGAGAATATTTTATATTGCAGCCGGTTAAGAATATCTAATTTTTTTGTGATTCATATGTTTTAGGGGAGTAATATTTAGGTTGGTATCTGACACTTTTAAATGTAAGATAAATTAGAACACCTTGAGAAACTGGCGAACAGAACTAAAGTGATTGCAAATCAAATGGTGGCCTAGGTTTAGGTTTATTTTATAAAGTCATAGTGGGAAGTATTGGAAACTAAACGATAGGTAATCTCTGAGCTTTTTGATGGAGTTGGGATGTCTACAGTTGTTTATTTAGGGGTTTAAATAGTTCATGTGGTTTGTGGAGAATCAAAGTGAATTCCTGAAAGCTGTGGCACACATTGGGTTGGTCCCAGGAGACGTGAAGGAGCCCTTAAGATCCTGAAAAGTATAAGGGTTCTCTTTGGATGGAGATGAAAATAAAACAAGTTGCTATTGTTTGCTTTAAGGAACGTCTTAAGAAATAGCATGTTTGGTTAGTCTTACTTGTTTTGTTTAACTCTTAAACAGCAATTTATTTTGTTTTAAAATGTGAAATCTTAAGGTGTAATAACTGGGAGTTTGAATTTAAAATTTTTTTTTAAAGTTGTCTCTACTGAGGTCGTAACAAGCCTTGATAGTGCTTCCAAGATCATGCGCCTGGTGCATGTTGCACAAGGTTTCCATACAAAGCAGCCTAACCCTGGAAGATCAATAGGACAGCATCCTGCAGCCAAAGACAAAGCAGGATGTAGGCACTGAAAAAGAAGATATGAGCCAGAAAACTTGAGCACCATCCATTTATTCAAGTTAACATCAGCTTGGGCCACCCGCTAATCTAACTTTCCTTTCAACAAATATACATTAAAATGACCTAAAACATCATCACCAACAATGTTGTCCAGACTACCTCATCTATTATGGATAACCTTTCTTTATTGAGCTTCTAATTTACTCTGCAGCTTCCCAAAAAAATTCTCTGGGCAAAATTGAAATAGTGTTCAGTCAATTTTTCTATTTTTTTGGTATATGCTTGAGCATATAGGATTTCTTGCTTTGATGATTTTCTCTTTGGTGATAGGACAAGGTACACATTTATTCTACTATTTCTTCTTCAAAGTACTTCTCCAATGAATTGTATAAATGATGTACCTCCTTATTCTCTGCTGCTGAAGCCGATGGCTGGCCATTTTCTCTACAAAAACATGATCCGGTATTCCCTGTACGGTGTTTATTCATACTCACATATATTGTGTGTGATTCAGTGGACAAAAGTCCGCTATTGGGCACATTTGGCGGGGTGTTTTTCAGTGACCACGTTGGCGAGATTGCGGTCTGTATTCAACGGCACTTAGTTGCAAAAATTAGCCCCTATGTGAATCTCACCAATCCTGGCTTCCTCACCGTCTGATTCACCTGACTCATGCCTCAGCTACTCGCCGCTAACAAGGAAGAAGCTGCTTTTAAGCGGTCCCTCACAACTCACTCCCAATCAACACACAAGCATGACAACAGGCAGACCTGATCCTCACTTTGACAATGCTGATCTGACCAGGCTTCCCAACTTGTCAATGAGAGGTGGGGCGCCCTGTGACCTGAGGGGGGTCAGAGAACCAGCAGCAGGGTCAGCAATGCCACCTGGGAGGCAGGGAGTGGGGGCTGCATGACCAGGATGACCCCCGGCCAATGTCGGAAGAAGATAAATGACGGCCAATGAGTAAGTTACCACCTCTCTCTCCTGGCATCAGTTCCACATGCCACCCCTCCCCCGGTTCCTCCCTCCAAATCGACTGGCTGACAGTTCATACCTTCCCCACATTGATCTTCAAGCTTGTTCCTCAGAACCATCTGGCACCCACCATCACAACCCCTTCATGTCGAGGTGCATTGCCCACACAATCCACCTTCTATAGATCCAGTTGACTCAAAAAGCATGCAGCTCACAATGTCCTCTCTTTGTCCCCACAGGAGAATATAGCCCATAAGAAGAGGGAAAGGACGAAGGCAAAGGGAGGGGTCTGGAGATCGAAGGGTTGCCCAAGGAGAAAGCAGTGACCGATAGCTAGGTCCGCCTACACTAGAGAGGTGAGGATCCATTGCCCCTTCACCCAGACGACCTCTCTCAAATGAGTAGATCATGTCAGACAAAATGATCCTTCCCTCTTACTGACCACACCTCCATTATCTCGCAGGATCTCCATCTGAGGAGGCTGGCCCATCCAGAATCATACCCCCCTCCGTCACCCAAGAGACCACCTCGTAGGAGATCTCCAAGGACAACACAGAGATGTGTCAGAGCTATCACTTCCACCTTCTACCAGTGCAGCGACATATACCTTGAGGGACAGGCTTCTGGGGCACTATCTGGTGAGCAGCACACAGTTGCTGATGCATATCGCTGGGATGCAGGAACGTCTAAGGGAGACAGCAGTCGGAGGTTTGCTGGATCCCAGGCCACAGATGGGTCCCAGCCAGATGTTGATCCTCCGTACAAGGGGGGGGGGGGGGGGGGGGGGGTGGCGTGGGGGGGGGTTACTGTTGAGAATTCCTGGTCCTCCTGGCCTGACCCTGTCCCCCATCTTCCGGTTCTTCCAACCCCTCTAAATCTACGTCATCCTACTCCTCAGACAAGGCCGCTTGTCACTCCACCTCTTCCTATTCCTCCCTCTCCTCCAGCATATCGCCCCACAGCTGTACCAGATTGTGGAGAGCACAGCAGACCACCATAAAGCAGGAGTCCCTCTGTGTGTGTGTGTGTGTGTGTGTGTGTGTGGGGGGGGGGGGGGGGGGGGGGGGGGGGGGGGTGCAATGCAGGGTACCACCAGAGCGGTCAAGGCATCAAAACCTTATCTTGTGCAGCCTGATGCACTGCTCAGTGACAACACAGATGGCAACATGGGCTTCATTACATCGGGTCTATGGTCAGGCCTCTGCACCAACTTCATTAGCCATGTCCTCAGTGGGTATCCCTTGTCCCCCGTAACCCAACCCATCATCCTGGGTGGTCCTCAAAGACACCTAGGACCTCTGAGTGCCCGAGGGTGTAGCTGTCATGCATGCTCCCAGGGTAGTGGCCACACACGTGCATGATTCATAGATGTTGATCACACATGATCTGAACATTCAGGGAATGGAACCCCTTCCTGTTAACATAAGGCATTCCCCGATTCCCTGGCTTCAACACGACGGCTTGCATGCCATTGATTGCCCCCTGGACATGGGTATCCCGGCAATGGCAGTGAATCCTGCAGCCTGGGCATCTTGTGGACCTGGTTCAGCTAGAAGGTGATATTGTCTGATGCCGGGGTATACAGAGCATCTGTCACCTCCTGGATGCACCTGTTGGTTGATGACTGCGATATGTTACACAGGTCCCCACTTGAGCACTGGAATAACCCGGTGGCATTGATGTTTAGGGCTGCAGGGACCTCACAGCGACCGGGAGCGAGTGTTTTCCTCCACGGGGTGCCATGTTAGCGAGGATGTGGCACAGGTGCCACACTGTCTCCCTACTGAGATGCTGCAGTCTTCTGCAGCATATGCTCTCCGGCAGCATATGGGTGGACCAACAATGTCTGTACAACTTGGACCATCGCTGGCCTCCCCTTCTGGCCTACTCCTCAGCTTGATGGGCGGCGGAGTCTTCAGGGTGTGCAGTGGCCCCTGAACATGAGATGCCGCCTCCAACCTGAGGTGGCGTTGCTGCCTTCTATGGCACCTGGCCACCTTGGCTGTCAGAAGCACTGCGAGGGCAGCCTCTGCGGGATCCATACCAGGAAATATTTTGAATCTGAAAGGAATTGGACAAGGCGAGAGACTGACAATCGGTCAGGGCTTCCATCCCAGAACTCTAAAATCCCCCAAGCCTCACCCACCATGACTGTCCTGTCTTACCTCAGAGAGACATTCGGGGAGCCAACTGTGCTGGCATACCTTGCTTTGCACACCCAACCCAGGCCATAACAGGAGCCTCTAGACCGCAGACCTTTGCCAACATTAATAATCTTTATTATCACAAGTAGGCTTACATTAACATTGCAATGAAGTTACTGTGCAAAGCCCCTAGTCGCCACATTCCAGCACCTATTTGGGTACACAGAGGGAGAATTCAGAATGTCCAAATTACCTAACAGCACGTCTTTCGGGACTGTGGGAGGAAACCGGAGCACCCGGAGGAAACCCACGCAGACACGGGGCGAACGTGCAGACTCCACACTGACAGTGACCCAAGTCGGGAATCAAACCTGGGACCCTGGAGCTGTAAAGCAACAGTGCTAACCATTGTGCTACCATGCTGCCCTTTAGAGGGGCCATGCTCAGCAGCCTCCTACATATCAGACACTTACTCTTTGGCTGTGAGAGGATCCTCAGTGGTGAAACCCTGCTCTTTATTGTTTGATTGTTGGCAGCTGCCTCTATAGGGCTGACACTCCTAGAGTACAGGCACACTGTTGAGGCATCAAAGGTGGCAGGACATCCAGTCCACTAATCATCCTCTAAGACATGGCACCTGTGCCTTCAAGGAGGCACTTGAGTTCAGGGGGGTGAAGCGATACATGTTCCGAGAAGAGTTCCAGCACTGTTACGTGACCGGCTAAAAGCTGAACTAGACAGAATGACAAATCTTGGTGTAATCAAAAAAAGATCGAGTGCTCTCGCAACTAACAAGTCCAATTCTTCATTTAAAATAGCCTTCAGCTGTGAAGCTAGAGGCTGCTCACAGTCAAAGGGAGCAAAAAGTGACTTTCAGGAAAGAAGCTGCAGCATGTCTCTCTCCTGGGAGAGTTTGGGGGGACAGACAGGCTGCATGTGGTTGCCCCTGTTACGCGTCTCCACAATATTTAAAGATCGTTTGAAGGCCTCACAGATGCAAAGTTCCTCACCCTCCCTATCCCACCCCGGCCCAGGGTGACCCCCGACCTGGAGTGCTCCAGCCCCCGGAATAACCCCAACCTCGGTGCCTTTGAGCTGCACGTTGGAAATTTATAAATGTTTTTTTAATTGGGTTTTTGAACAAGGTATAATTACCGTTATGTACACAGAATAAGAAACATATATATATATATACACACATATTTAGAAGAGAAGGGCACACCCCAACATAAAATACAATAAAATATGAAATAGAATAACTGGTGGGGTATTGTGCACCAGCTCGACAGCGGCAGCTCTGTACATCTGGCAAAAGTATTTACACCACGTAAGTAGCGACTGTTTGCGGGGCGGGTTGGGGTGGGGGGAAGGGGGGGGGGGGGCGGGGGGGGCGGGGATTGGGGAGGCAAATATACATTTGGGTGCCGGGGAGATAATTACAGTGTGCGATACTTGGCTGTGTTTTGTGTTGTTGTCGCCTGCTTCTCCCGGACGGGTCTCGCTGACGTCCCGCGTTCGCCTCAGCTTCTGTTGCTCCTCCAGTCCTCCATCTTTATTTTCCTCGTTCCCCGCTCCTGGAGATGTCATGCACGTTTTGGCATCCCGTGCCTTCCTTCCAACTCCCGTTTCCCCGCCCCCCCCGTGCTGGTTCTCCTTTCATTCCTCAGGTTTAGCCGTCCCCTCCCTCCCTCCCTCCCTCCCAGTCTATCTCTCCCTTTCATGCCTCGGCTACCTTCCCCTGATTCTTGACTAATTTCCCCTGATTCTTGGCCACGTAGCTATTCTTCCTCTTGTTCGTTGGCCACAAACAGGTCCCGGAACATTCGCGTGAATGGCTCCCACGTTCTGTCGTCTGACCCTCGGATGACGAATTTGATTTTCTCCATTTGGAGAGATTCCGAGAGGTCGGACAGCCAGTCTGCAGCTCTGGGTGGTGTTGCTGACCGCCAGCCAAACAGGATTCTATGGCGGGCGATCAGGGAGGCAAAGGCAAGGGCGTCCGCCCTCCTCCCCAGGAATAGATCTGGCTGGTCCGAGACCCCGAAGACCGCCACTTTCGGGCATGGCTCCACCCTCACCCCCACCACTTTGGACATTGCCTCAAAGATAGCTGTCCAGTACTCCACAAGTCTGGGGCAAGACCAGAACATGTGGGCGTGGCTGGCCGGGCCTCCTTGGCACCGTTCACATCTATCCTCCACCTCCGGGAAGAACCTACTCATACGGGTACTTGTTAAGTGGGCTCTATGTACCACTTTTAGCTGCGTCAGGCTGAGCCTTGCGCACGTGGCGGTGGAGTTGACCCTATGCAGTGCTTCGCTCCAGAGTCCCCACCCTATCTCAATCCCCAGGTCCTCCTCCCATTTCTTTCGTGTTGCGTCCAGTACGGTGTCGGCCCTTTCTGTCAGTCGGTCGTTCATGTCACTACAGTTTCCCTTGTCTAGTATGCTTGCGTCCAGTAGTTCTTCCAGTAGTGTCTGTCGTGGCGGTTGTGGGTACGTCCTTGTCTCCTTGCGTAGGAAGTTTTTAAGTTGCAGATACCTTAGCTCGTTCCCCCTGGCTAGCTGAAAGCGCAAAGAGAAAAGAGGAAAGGGTGGATAGGCAGCAGCTGGTCGACTCCATACTGGAGGTAGACCGTACATACTCCGAGGCCCCGACCGTGGAGCTCCTGGCGGAGAGGAAAGAGCTACAAAGGAACTTTGACCTGCTCTCCACCAGGAAAGCAGTGCACCAACTCCACCAGGCGCGCGGGACCCTGTATGAACACGGAGACAAAGCCAGCCGCCTGTTGGCACACCAGCTGAGAAAGCGGGCAGCCACCAGAGAAATTGCGCAAATCAGGGGTACCGGAGGCACGTTGGAAACAGAACCAGAGAGGATTAACAAAACCTTCAAGGCCTTCTACCAAGAGCTGGACACCTCAGAGCCCCCAAGGGGGGGGGAGTCTGGGATGAAACGGTTCCTTGATGGACTGGACATTCCAGTCGTGGGGGAGGGCAGAAAACGGAGCCTGGAAGCACCACTAGCACTGGGAGAGATCATGGAGAGCATTAGCTCCATGCAGGCGGGGAAGGCACCGGGACCGGACGGATTTCCAGCGGACATCTACAAAATATTTGCGACAGTGCCCCGCACCTGCGGGTGATGTTCACAGACTCACTAGCTAGGGGCACACTGCCACCCATGCTAGCACAGGCCTCAATCTTGCTGATACCTAAGAAAGACGAAGACCCAAAGGAATGTGGGTCATACAGACCCATCTCCCTGCTGAACGCAGACGCCAAAATACTGGCCAAAATCCTAGCCAAAAGGCTAGAAGACTGTGTACCTGAGGTGGTCACAGAGGACCAGACGTCAAAGGTAGACAGCTTACCTCGAACATCAGGCGCCTTCTGAACGTGATAATGACCCCCTCCGGGGAGAGAACACAAGAGGTGATCGTCTCCCTGGATGCAGAAAAGGCCTTCGACAGAGTCGAATGGAAATACCTCATAGAGATACTGGAGCGGTTCGGGCTTGGAACAGGGTTCACCTCCTGGGTAAAGCTCCTATACAACGCTCCCATGGCGAGCGTACGGACCAACAATACCAACTCCCAATACGTCCAACTGTCCCCGCTGCTGTTCGTCCTCGAACCGCTAGCAATCGCGCTCAGGGCAGCAAAAAGCTGGAGGGGGATCCGAAGGGGAGGCAGAGAGCACAGAGTCTCACTCTATGCAGATGACCTGCTCCTCTACATTTCGGACCCACAGAGCAGCATGGGCGGAATCACTGCGCTCCTGAAAGAGTTTGGAACCTTCTCAGGCTACAAACTCAACATGAGCAAAAGCGAGATCTTCCCAGTACACCCGCGAGTGGAGAGGGGGGAGCACTAAAGGGGCTGCCGTTTAAACAAGCCCGACACAAATTCCGCTACCTGGGGATCCAAATAGCCCATGACTGGAAAGGGATCCACAAATGGAACCTCACCAGTCTGACGGAGGAAGTAAAAAAGGACCTGCAAAGATGGAACACACTCCCACTCACCCTCGCGGGGAGAGTCCAGACGATCAAAATGAACGCACTGTCCAGGTTTCTCTTCCTGTTTAGATCCATCCCGATCTACATCCCCAAGGCCTTTTTCAAAGCGCTGGACAAACTAATCATGGCGTTCGTATGGCGGGGGGGGGGGGGGGGGGGGGGGGGGGGGGGGTAAAAATGCTAGGATCCCAAAGAAGGGCCTACAAAAAACAAAATCCAGGGGGGGGCTAGCCCTCTCAAACCTACAATTCTACCCACTGGGCAGCGACAGCCGAGCGAACAAGGGGATGGATCAAGGAGCCAGAGGCCGAGTGGGTGCGCGCAGAGGAGGCCTCCTGCGTGGGGACCTCCCTCCGGGCCTTCGCCACGGCAGCACTCCTATCCCCACCCAAAAAGCACTCCAGCAGCCCGGTGGTGATAGCCACCCTCCAATCCTGGAACCAACTGCGGCAGCAATTTGGCCTGACCAAAATGTCTGACAAAGCTCCCATCTGCAACAACCATAGGTTCACACCAGCACTGACTGACGCCACCTTCAAAAGGTGGAGGCAGGATGGAGGGACACTGTCAGTCAGGGACCAATACACGGACGGCAGGGCTGCAAACCTGAAGTGACTACTCACCTCCCCACTTCCCCTCAGCAGCCATTGTGCCAGCTTCACCTCTTTGAAAAGAGTCGTAAACAACACCCCCCTGACTTCCTGCTGGGCAATCGGGTAATTCCCAGGAGGCTGCTGCATTCAAAACTCGTTAATGAGTTTGAAATGGATGCAAATGGTATATAATATATTTATTACTCTCTTAATCAAACTAAGTTGTTAAATGATAGCTGTAATCTTCCAGTAATGATTAAGTAATTTGTTGAGTAACATAAGCTAATCTCGTGAGTTCTTTTTACTTAATACTAAACTAGTAAAACTAATGAACAACTGTAGAATATTAACTATTAAATCACTTGGTATAATACTCTGACAACTAATAAGTTGTTCTCTCTAGTTTTCTCACTTGTGTACTCTCTGCAGTCCTGACACACACTCCTCTAAGAAAGAGCGGGAAAACATTTATATAGGTCCTGCTGTGGAGGCCATCTAGTGTTCATTTGCCTGTACTTGCTTAACATAGACTGATCATGTATTGTTTAATACAGAGATCACTACAATGATATTCTTGCCATTTTTGGGCGTGATCTGGAACTCGCCGTTGGAAGCGGGCCGGGTGAATTGGAAAATGATCCGTGCCAGGTGCAAATCTCGATTTTGGCCTCTCCCGCTCATCACCCAGCGTGCCCGAATTGTGCTGAATTGTGCCCATTGTGTCTGATATTTTTGTGCTTGGGTTTTGCCAATGCCTGAGTGAATGAGTAGAAGAAAATGAAGAAGAGCCTCATGGTTCACCTTCCCTTATTCACTCTCATAGCCAAAGATTGCTAATGTGACCTCTTCAGAGCAACCTAGTGGCTTGCAGTTATAGGGCTTGTCATGTGTTTTTTGCTCGCTGCTATTATGATCTAATTTGACCTGATAGCAAAGAATTGAAGTAATTCATATTCGTGAAGAAAAAGCACTAGCAAAATTAATGGGATTAAAAACTGACTAAATCCCCATGTCCTGGTGGCCTACATCCTAGGGTTCTAAAATCGGTGGCTGCAGACATAATGGATGCATCTTCCAAAATTCCTTCAATTTTGGAATTGTCCCAGTGGTTTGGAAGTGAGAAAAAGTGATGTTATTATTCAAGAAAGGATTAGCAGAGAAAGCAGTGAGCTATAGGCCAATTAGCCTGACATCAGAAAAATGCTGCAATCCATTATTAGGAAGGTACTAACAGGGCACTTTGAAAATTATAACATGCCAAGCAGAGTAAATACAGTTTTATGAAAGGGAAATCCCTCTTTTTGACAAATCTATTCAAGTTTTTTTTTAACTAGCAGGATGGATAAAGGGAAACCAGTGAAGTGTTTGCAGATGATACTAAGATTGGTGGAGTAGCAGATAGTGAAGGGGACTGCCAGAGAATACAGCAGAATATAGATAGATTGGAGAGTTGGGCAGAGAAATGGCACATGGAGTTCAATCCAGGCAAATGCCAGGTGATGCATTTTGGAAGATCCAATTCAAGAGTGAACTATACGGTAAATGAAAAAGCCCTGGGGAAAATTGATGTGCAGAGAAATCTGGGTGTTCAGGTCCATTGTACCATGAAGATGGCTGCGCAGGTCGATAGAGTGGTCAAGAAGGCATACGGCATGCTTTCCTACATTGAAAGGGGTATTGAGTACAAGAGTTGGCAGGTCATGGTACTTTGGTTCGGCCACATTTGGAATACTGCGTACAGTTCTGGTCGCCACATTACCAAAAGGATGTGGATGCTTTAGAGAGGTGGCAGAGGAGGTTGACCAGGATGTTGCCTGGCATGGAGGGCGCTAGCTATGAAGAGAGGTTGAGTAGATTAGGATTATTTTCATTAGAAAGATGGAGGTTGTGGGGGGATCTCATTGAGGTCTACAAAATCATGAGAGGTATAGATAGGGTGGATAGCAAGAAGCTTTTTCCCAGAGTGGGGGACTCAATTACTAGGGGTCACGAGTTCAAGGTTAGAGGAGAAAAGTTTAAGGGAGATATGCGTGGAAAGTTCTTTACGCAGAGGGTGATGGGTGCCTGGAATGCATTGCCCACGTAGGTGGTAGAGGCGGGCACGATAGCATCATTTAAGATTAAGATAGCCAGTTTTAGATAGAGGATCTGGATCGGCGAAGACCTGGAGGGCCGAAGGGCCTGTTCCTGTGCTGTAATTTTTCTTTGTTCTTCTTTGTTCTATATTTGGATTTTTAAAAGATAGTAAGTTGCCACACAAATTATTGTTACATAAGATAAGGACTCATTGGGTTGGGAGTAATATATTGCCTGGATAGAGGATCGGTTGAAGAACAGAAAACAGAGAGCAGAAATAAACAGGTAATATTAGAGATGGCAAATTATTACAACTCGGGTACCATAAGGATCAGTGCTCTAGCGCAATTGTAAATTACTTGCATGAAGGGACTGAGCTTTTTTTAAAATCATTTTTACAGGATGTGTGCTTCACTGGCTAGCATTTGTTGCCCACCCCTAATTGTTATTGAGGAGGAGATGGTGAGGTGCCTTCTTGAACCGCTGCAGTCCATGTGGTGTAAGTACACCCATTGTGCTCCTGGGGAGGGCGTTCCAGAATTTTGACCCAGCGACAGTGAACGAACGGCAATATAATTCCAAGTCAGGATGTTGCGTGGTCTGGAGGGGAACCTCCAAGTGGTGGTGTTCCCATGTATCTGCTAACCTTGCCCTTCTAGATGGTAGTGCTCATGGGATTGGAACGTGCTGAGTTCCTGCAGTGCATCTTGTAGATGGTCCACACTGCTGCTACTGTGTGCTGGTGGTGGAGGGAGTGAATGTTCATGGAAGGGGTGCAAATCAAATGGATTGCTTTTTCCTGGATGGTGTCGTTGGAGCTGCACTAATCCAGACAAGTGAATATTATTCCATCACACTCCTGACTTGTGCTTTGTAGGTGGTGGACAGGCCGGCGCGAGTTCGCGCATGTCAATGGGTTGCCTTCTCAACGTCGGCCCTGACGCAACATGGCGGAGAGCTACAAGGGCCCGGTGCGGAGGAACATAGGCCCCCACCAGGATAAGCCCGCCTGGTAGGCCCTGATCGCAGGCAGGGCCACCGTGGTGCCCCCCCCCCCCCAGGGTCGGGTCCCCCTCCCCTCCAGCAGGTCACCACCCCCCCCCCCCCCCCCCCACCCCCCCCCCCCCCCCCCCCCCACCCCCCCCCACCCCCGCCGCAACATGAATGGCGAGGTCCGGCCGGGTAGGACCACACGTGAACAGCGCTGGCGGAACCCGGTCTATCTCAGCGTGCTCTCGGCCCATCGGCTGCGGGTCCCAACCGGCCCTCGACCGGCACCGCTCTGGCACCAATGGAGCCAAATCTCCGGTCTCCGGAGAATCGGCCGATCGGGGTCGGAGCGGAGCAGTGTGAATCGCACCCCACCCCCCCCCCCCCCCCCCCCCCCAGCCCCCGGGCAATTCTCCGACCCGGCGCGCGGCCAGAGAATCCCGCCCAATAAGTCCTCAACGGGTATACTGGAATGCTGGTCCATATCTGGACCGGCTTTTGCACAGTACTGTAATGAGCCCCAGTGGCGGGCCCACGCTCACTAGCGGGGAAGCTTATATTCCACCAGTCCGATGGGGAAATCGATTAGGGTATCCATGTGGGCCTCGTGAAGGTTATTACACACCTCTCTGCCGCCCACCCCCCCCCGGCCCCCGCCCCCCTCAAGTCCAGAAGTTTCTCTCCAGTGGCCAGTTGAGAGGGGCCTTCTTCGCTGCTTTTCGCATGGTTGCACCTCTGCCAGTGCTGAGGCTGGGTTGGGGGGTGTGTATCGACTCGTTAGCGGCGAATGACAGAGGGTCACTGCTGGGAGCTCAGTCCCAGTCGCAATGCTGTCCATAAGTGCGGATGCTTCTCTGTCCATTTCTGAGGTTCAGTCATTGTCGTGCTGTCAGTCTGCATGCTAGTTCACGGTAAGTTGTGCCTCTTGACTGTGTGGTGGTAGCAAAGGTGAAGGAGGCACTGATGTGCCTGACATGGCTTCTTCTGAAGTAAGTTCCATGCCCTTGAGGTGGTTTGTATGTTGCCATGGGTTCTGACCTTGCACGAAATGGGCCTTGTTTTTTCCTACACGACTCCAGGGGCCCAAATGGATGGCGTCACCAAACCTCCGGATGCACATGACGACTCCGGGTTTAAAGCCTCTCCCAGCCATCCGGTGGTCGTGGTACTTCCTTTAACTGTCCTGCTTTGACTCTACTCTCCTGCCTGACATGGGAATGTCTTGCTGAGGCGGATTTGGAGGGGCGGCTCATTGATATCTCCACTGGTGTTACCCCTGTTGTAACATGAGGCATAGTCCTGTAATGGAACGGGAACCTTCTCAGCCTCATATCAATGGAGCCCATAGTCTGTTTCTGCATGCCTTGTTTGAATGTTTGAACTACCTGCTCTTCCAAACCATTCAAGAACGGTTGGTACATGGCAGTACAGATGTGCCTTAACACATGGGTATGTAGAGATACTTGGAACTCCTTACTGGTAAACAGGGTTCCGTTGTCTGTGACCAATACTTCTGGTATCCTGTGGGTACTAAAGGAGTGGCGTAATTTCTCCCTGGTAGTTCTCGAGCTGGTGGTGGGCATCCTGTGCACATCTAGCCACTTGGCGTCTATGAGGACCAGGAACATGAACCCCATGAAAGGCCCTGCAAAGTGGCGTGCAACTGGATTCAGGGGTGGCCTGGCCATTCCTCGGGATGGAGCGAGGCCAGCGAAGGGAGCTTCTAGTGTTCCTGGCATGCTGGGCACTATTTTATCACCCTCTCAATGTCGCTATCAATTCCAGATCACAACACATAGTTCCTTGCAGGGATCTTCATCTTTGAGGCAATAGGCTGTCCACTATGCAGGTCCAGCAGGAACGTCTCTTGATCCGGCCATGGGATGCCCACGCAAGCTCTCCAAGGAGGATACTATGCTCCACACTAAGTTCCTGCTGCTTCATGATGTTGGGCACTGCCATGGGGGCTTCTCTGTAACCCACCGTGCAGGATCTTGTGGCGTAATCTCATCTGGGTCCATGCACAAATCTGGGTCCAAGTACAATCTGCGCAGCCATCACTGACAGAGTATCCACGAAGTTCAGCATTGTCACATCCTCGTCCATTATTGGTGGAGAGGAGGGTCTCACAGGCAGAGGGAGTTGACTGAGAGTGTTAACGTTGCTATCTGTACACCCGGGCGATGCTCAAACCTATACCCATATGCCGCTAAATAACAAGGTCCAGCGCTGGATCCAGGCTGAAATTGTGGGGGTTTCCCCTTGTCTCCCTTGAGGAGGCCCAGCAGGGGCTTATGGTCAGTGATGATGAAGAGGTGGCGCCAGCAAACGAACTGATGAAAAATTTCCACCACTGCTATGGCCAACCGTTCTTTCTCTATCTGGGCTTACTGGCGCTCCGCTTCTACCAGGGTCCTAGAAGCTTACGCTGTTGAGCGTTGCGTGCTATCATCCCAGTCATGGGACAGCACTACTCTGATGCCGTATGGAGGGGTGTCACACATGAGAATGAGCTGTCTTCAAGGATCGTAATGTGTCTACAGCTGAGAAGACAGTAGCTGCCTCTTTACCCTAGCAAATTCTTCCTGTTGTGGCACACCCCATACCTACCTTTTATTCTTCTCCAGCAGCACATGAAAAGGTGCCACAGTAGCTCAATTTGGGATAAGCCTCCTACAATAGTTAACAAGCCCCAAAATTACCTCAGTTCGGTCGTATCTTCAGGTGTCGGAGCTCCCTTTCTGGCCTCGACTTTTTCCTGCACTGGATGCAAGTCATCCTGTCCATGCGGTATCCCAGATATGTGGCCGCCTTCGACGGAAACACACACTTGCCTCACTTCAGGTGGAGGCCCGCTTGGGAGAACTGCCTGACAACTTCTTCCGAAGTATCCAAGTGTCTCTTCGCGGTGTACCCCGTCATGAGCACGTCATCCAGGTATATCACCACTTTGAATAGCCACTGGAGGGTGCCTTCCATCACTCTCTGGAATATCGCACACTCAGATGAGACACCAATGGGGAGCCGAGTATTATCGTACAAACCCCTGTGGGTATTGATGCTCACATACTTTCGAGATGCTGTGTCTAGCTCTAGTTAGTGATATGCGTGGCTCATGTCTAGTTTTGTGAATGAATGGCCCCCAGCTCGCTTCACGTACAATCCTCCACATGTGGAAAGGGATATCGGTCCTGTTCACTGACAATTTATAATTGCCGCAGCGGCGAACCGACTTATCCAGTTTCAACACTGGGACCACTTGTTAAGCCCACTCTGCAAATCAGACGTTGGATTCCCAAGTTTTCTAAGGCCGTAATTCGGTTTCCACCTTCGTGAGCAAGGTGTAGGGGACCAGTTGTGCTCTGAGGTGTTTGGGCTGGGCCTCCAAGTCGACTCATTTCTTACCCTGGCCCCTTTTATTTCACCTCCGACTCCTGGAAACCTCTGGATAATTCCCGACGACTTCGGACAGGCTGCCGGTTCTCATCCAGAAGATTTGCTGACAATCCAAATGAAATGTTCGCAGCCAATCACAGCCCAGCAAGTTGGGTTCCGGCCCTGTGCCACTATTACTGGCAGCCTGACTGTCTGCTACCCATTGGTGCTTGGGGTCACGGTGGTCCCTATAATGTTCAGCAGCTTCCCAATATATGTCACTAACCGGCTTTGGTATCGCCTGAGCTCAAGGGCAGATGCCCACGCAAAAACAAAGGAAGATTTGTTGACCGATGATGGAGACGACAACCCTCGTGTTGATCTCCATTACTAGGCGCCGACCATTGACTTGAAATTTATCCAAATCAGTCCCACTTTCAGGTCCGTGATGCAATTCAGCTGCTTCAGGTAATCTTCCTCAGGTTGGGACATGTGCAAAGCACTGGCTTTATGCAACCTTGCCATTTGCCTAGGACGGTGCATTCTTTGCCGATTCTGGCAGCCTTGTTTGCCACGCGTTCTGTGGTTGCTGACCTGGCAATGTCACTGGCACTCCTCGCCATCCTCCAGGGAGGTGTCACATTGTCTGTGGTGGCCGTTGACCATTGGGTCCGGATGCAACATTGTGTAGTTGGTTGGCAATCTGGTCATGCAAGCACTGCCCAGAGGGTGCACTGCACTTCTGTATGGGGGTGTCCAATGCTATGGATGTTGTAGTCAACGGAACCCTGGAGTTTCTGAATCCCCTTTCCAATAAAGGGGCAATTTAGCATGGCCAATCCACCTGCACATTTTTGAGTTGTGGGTTTCAGACCCACACAGACATGGGAGAATGTGCAAACTCCACACGAAAAGTGACCCGAGGCGGGATCGAACCTGGGTCCTCGGTGCCGTGAGGCAGCAGGACTAACCACTGTCACCCTAATCTTCCATCGATTTTCTCCACTGAATCTTTTCGCCTGGCTGAAGCACCGCATTCGCTCAGCGTATTGGCCCCATCCCTCCAGGCCTGCATCGAAGGCCTCTCATTTCCCAAAGAGCTGCATTTTCAAACTCTATCGAACACGTTGCTCCGTGGAATTATCCCAATACAGCGGAGATGTCCAGAAATGTAATTTCTGCGTTAACCTCGTCACCAGTATGAAGACCCAGGAGGCCCGAGTAGGTAAGTAAACAGTAGTTCATTTAGATCAAAGGAAATATCTTCTACGGCAGCATACACACGTAATAAGTCCCCGTCGGAACTACCAGAATGCCAGTCCCTGTTTGGGCCCGATTTTATATAGTCTAATAACGAGCCCCAGCTGGGTGGGCCTCTGAGATGACTTCCAGCTAATGTCTTTCTGAAGTTCAGATTTTCATTTTGGTATTTCTTCCTTCTAGGCTTGAGATGGTTTTCTCTGGCAAGGTTGTCTGCTTTCTCTAGATTCAGGATCATTTCAGTTCACAGTAAAGATGTGCCAGGCACTTGATGTGTTGGGTATGTTGGGTCTGCGAGGACTACGTTCACCAGAGCAGTGAGAGAGACAGGTGACCAACACTTGTAGAAGTAAACTCTATTTTATTTAACTATGAGCTGTCAAACATACTTGTACTGTGGGTTGACACTATGTTAGGTTGACTGGAGACCTGAGGCTAACCTGACCAGACTATACTGCTAGCACATGGTAGATGTTTGTGTGGCTGACTACGGGCTCTGGCTGTCTCAGAGGCTGCATCCCGAAAGAGCGGGAAAACTAGTGCCCTCTGGCTTTATTGTGGCCGTGTCCTGTCTGGTGATTGGCTGCTGTGTTCTGTGTGTTGATTGGTCTTTCAGTGTGTCAGTCAGTGTCTGTCTATGCACCATCACATACTTGAAAAAAAGTATGTGTACGTGGCAATAAATAGTGTGGTATGTGAATGTGCCTGACAATGTGGAGAGCATGTGAGCATATTTACATGACTATATACAAAAATTCTATCATATCTACAAGGGACGGTGTCTAGTGCAGATAGATAGTATGTAACAAAACAGATATAAATAACAGTATGTACAAACGAGTGAACGAAGAACCAGGGTAACAAAACAATCAGTCCATGAATTTAGTCAGTTCATAAATTCAGGCAGTTCATAAATTCAGTCTCTGTGGTGGGCGACGAATTCTGGTTGACCGCCTCAAGGGTGGGTCGGGGGCCGCCTGCTCCGGAACGGGAGGGATTCTGTCAGTCGCAGAGGGTGGCAACAGAAGAGGTAGATCTGCGAGCTCTTGGAAGGGCATGTCCTGAGGGTGAGGCAGGGCATCACGATCTGGCAGCGAGCGTGGAAGCAGCCGCAGTGCCCACCTATTACGGCGTAGAAAAGAGCCATCCTGCATACGAACCAGAAACGACCTGGGGGCCACTTGCTTGATTACCACAGCGGCGGCAGACCAGCCACCTTCAGGAAGCTGAACATGAACGTGGTCATCAGGGATGAGAGCAGGGAGATCTGTGGTGCGGGTGTCACACGCCGACTTGTGGTGGGCCCAAGACAGTTGCATTCTTCGCAGGACCGGAAGGTTGTTCAGGTCTGGGAAGTGTATTGCAGGCACCGTCGTCCTCAATGCGCGATTCATTAACAATTGTGCTGGTGACAGGCCAGTGGACAAAGGAGTTGACCTGTAGGCAAGTAGCATGATGTAAAAGTCGGATCCCGCATCAGCCGCTTTGCACAGGAGTTGTTTGACAATGTGCACCCCCTTTTCAGCTTTGCCATTCGACTGGGGGTAGTGGGGACTTGAGGTGACATGCGTGAAATTATACCGCTGGGCAAAGTTGGACCACTCCTGACTAGCAAACCACGGGCCATTATCGGACATGACCGTGAGTGGAATGCCAATGCAAGCAAAAGTCTCCTTGCACACACGGATGACCGCTTTCGATGTGAGGTCATGCAGCCTAACTACCTCTGGGTATTTAGAGAAGTAATCCACAATGAGGACATAGTCCCGGCCGAGTGCATGGAAAAGATCAATGCCAACCTTGGTCCATGGGGACGACACCAGTTCATGTGGCTGCAAGGTCTCTTTTGGGTGAGCTGGCTGGAACCGTTGGCATGTCGGGCAGTTGGAATGGCGTTGGCGATGTCCTGGTTGATGCCAGGCCAGTACACTGCCTCATGGGCCCGCCGTCAGCACTTTTCCACCCCCAGGTGACCCTCATGGAGCTGCTCAAGGACGAGCTCCCGCATGCTGTGCGGAATGACAATCCTGTCCAACTTTAACAGAATTCCATCTACCACTGCCAGGTCATCCTTGATGTTGTAGAATTGCGGGCATTAGCCCTTGAGCCATCCGTCTGTAAGATGGCGCATGACGCGTTGGAGCAAAGGATCCTTCGCTGTTTCACGACAAATCTGGATGAGTCGTTCGTCCGTGGCGGGCAAGTTAGATGCGCAGAACTCAACATGAGCGTCAATTTGGCATACGAAGCCGGACGGTTCGCAGGGCGTAGTGACGGAACGGGAGAGTGCATCGGCGACGATGAGCTCCTTACCCAGGGTGTAAACCAATTCAAAGTCATACCGCCTGAGCTTAAGGAGGATGCGTTGCAGGCGCGGCGTCATATCGTTGAGGTCCTTCTGTATAATGTTGACCAGTGGCCTGTGGTCTGTTTCGACCGTAAATTTGGGGACTCCATATACGTAGTCATGGAATTTGACAATTCTTGTGAGAAGGCCCAGGCACGCTTTTTCGATTTGCGCATAGCGTTGCTCGGTGGGCGTGATTGCACGAGATGCATATGCGACTGGAGCCCATGAGGAGGAGTCGTCGCGTTGAAGGAGCACTGCTCCAATGCTGGACTGGCTCGCATCAGTGGAGATCTTCGTCTCCTTGGCAGGGTCGAAGAATGCCAATACCGGGGCCTTGGTGAGTTTCGCCCTGAATTCACGCCATTCTTGCTGGTGAGCGGGGAGCCACTGGAATTTGTTGGTTTTCTTCACTAGATCGCGGAGAGCCGTGGTGTGAGATGCGAGGTTGGGAATAAACTTCCCCAGGAAGTTGACCATTCCCAGGAAGCGGAGGACCGCCTTTTTTGTCCTCCGGTGTCTTCATGGCATTGATTGCCGACGCCTTGTCAGCATCCGGCTGCACACCAAACTGTGATATGTGGTCGCCGAGGAATTTTATGGCTGTTTGACCAAAGGAGCATTTGGCTCTGTTGAGGCGGAGGCCATGCTCGTGGATTCTCCGGAAGACGCGTTGGAGGCGATCAATGTGTTCCTGAGGGGTGGTACATTTGCTCCATTATTCGGTGGAACACCTCCGAGGCTGAGATAATGCCAAACGGCATCCGGTTGTAACAATACCGGCCAAATGGGGTGTTAAAGGTGCAGAGCTTCTGACTGAATGTGTCAAGTTGTATCTGCCAGAACCCTTTGGAGGCGTCCAGCTTTGTTCAAAATTTAGCGCAAGCCATCTCGCAGGTGAGTTCTTCGCGCTTTGAGATAGGGTAGTGTTCCCTCATAATGTTGCGGTTCAGATCTTTGGGGTCGATGCAAATGCGTAGTTCTCCTGATGGTTTCTTAACACACACCATGGAGCTGACCCAGTCGGTTGGTTCCGTTACTTTAGATATGTCGCCCTGGTCCTGGAGGTCCTGCAGCTGCTGCGTGAAGCGGTCCTTGAGGGGCGCCGTCACCCGGTGGGGTGCATGAACCACAGGCGTGGCATTTGGTTTTAAAATAATTTTGTACGTGTATGGGAGTGTGCCCATGCCCTGGAAAACGCTGTGGTATCGAGTAATGATGTTCTCCAGTTGTATCTGAAAGTTGGCGTCCGGCGACGCTGAAGGTTCAGCGGGTGATATGGAGTGAACCCTTTGCACGCCTGAGCACCGAGCAGGGAAGCTTTGGTGGACCCTACAATTTTGAAGGGCAGGGTGGCCTTTAAGGAACAGTGCGACACCACAAGCTGGCATGAGCCGCTGGCAGCAATGACATTGCCATTGTAGTTGAGAAGCTGGCAGGCAGATGGAAGGATGGTCGGCTTAACGTGGAGGCTGTCCAGGTCACGCGCTATGAGGTTGGCTGAAGCGCCGGTGTCCAGCCTGAATGAGATGCAAGATTTGTTGACCATAAGGGTGGCACACCACTCATCGTCCGGATCAATGCTCATCACTGGGAAGGACTTGGCCTTTTTCTTTTGAAGCACCGTGTGCTTGGTGATGATGCCCACCCGGTATGGGGATTTGAGATCCTCGGTGTCAGGGTGTGGAACCATGTCGGAGTCGGAATCTGTGACCTGTTGTTGGACGGTTCGGACGTCCCTGCGCTGCTGGTGGGAGCGACGGGAGGCAGGTGTTTGAGCAGACCTGCACAGGGCTGTGTAGTGGCCAAGCTTGCCACACTGGAGACAGCGTCAAGATTTCACGGGACATTGCCGCTTTAAGTGGGAGGAGCCATAGTTGTTGCACATCGTGACGTCAGAACGCTCAGTGCGCCACCACGCATGCGCGGTGCGGTTGTAGGTAGTGCACACCTGCGCAGTTCGGTCTTCGGCCTTGCCATCCCCTCGGTCATTGTGCGCATGCGCGGGAGCCCGGGAAAAGCGCACAAAATGGCTGCCCTCATCCAGGCTCAGGCCCTGGAGCTGTTTTACGGCCTGCACCCCGCTCCGCATCGTGGGGGCCTTGCCGCGCCATCTCTGCCGCTTAAATGTGCGAGTATCGGTGAGTGGCGTGCTCATGCAGAACGCAGGTGTCGATGGCTGTCGCGAGAGTGAGCTGTTTCGCGTTGAGGAGCTGCTGGCGTAGGGGCTCCGAGTGCACACCGAAAACGATCTGGTCGCGGATCATTGAATCGGAGGTGGAGCCATAATTGCTGGATTGCGCGAGGATGCGAAGATGGGTTAGGAAAGATTGAAAAGGTTCATCCTTACCCTGCAGACGCTGTTGAAAGACGTAGCGTTCAAAACTTTTGTTGACTTCAATGTCACAGTGACTGTCGAATTTGAGCAGGACTGTCTTGAACTTGGACCTGTCCTCACCCTCAGCGAATGTGAGGGAGTTAAAAATGTGGATGGCGTGGTCCCCGACCGTGGAGAGAAAGAGAGCAATCTTTCTGGCATCTGAGGCAGCTTCCAGGTCAGTGGCTTCAAGGTACAGTTGAAACTTCTGTTTAAAAATCTTCCAGTAACCGAGATTGCCGGTGATGCGGAGCGGCGGGGGAGGGCGGATGCTGTCCATACTACCGGATGGCTGATTGCTGGTCAAAGGCAGATTATCTCAGGGTAGGTCCATCAAACTCTAATATCACGTACTGGTACTATGATGTGTTGGGTATGCTGGGTCTGTGAGGACTGCATTTACCAGAGCAGTGAGAGAGACAGGCTACCAACACTTGTAAAAGTACAACTCTATTTTATTTAACTATGTGCTGCTAAACATACTTGCACTGTGTGTTGACACTATGTTAGGTTGACTGGAGACCTGAGACTAACCTGACCAGACTATACTGCTAGCACATGGTAGATGTTCGTGTTGCTGACTACGGGCTCTGGCTGTCTCAGCGGCTGCATCCTGAGAGAGTGGGAAAACTAGTGCCCTCTGGCTTTATAGTGGCCGTGTCCTGTCTGGTGATTGGCTGCTGTGTTCTGTGTGTTGATTGGTCCTTCAGTGTGTCAGTCAGTGTATGTCTATGCACCATCACATACTTGTGTGTATATTATGACAGCACTCACTGGTTTTCGAACAATAAAGTAGTTCTTTACTTCAGCAGTGAGAAAGAGAGAAACCTCTCCATTTCCTTCCAAGGTTTAAACACTTCCCAGTTCTCTCTGAAAGCATCATGTAGGAATACCTCACTGACTGTTGTCAGGCAGAACAACGTCTCGGGCCAACCCATCTGTTGCCAGTTAACCAATTGAATCAACTTCTTCCAAAACCGGTTCCTAAGATTCACTCGGTGCCAAAGAGTCTGGGGCGAAATTCTCCGACCCCCAGCAGGGTCGGAGAATCGCCTGGGACCGCCGAAAATCCGGCCCCCACCGTAGCAGAGATTCTGCGCCACCCGGGAAGTGGCGGTGGCAGGAATCACGCCACTCCGATCGGTGTGGCCCCTGCGGCGAGTCTCCGGCCCGGATGGACCGAAGTCCCGCCGTTGGGAGGCTTCTCCCGCCGCCGAGGTTTGAACCACCTCCGGTGGCGGTGGGATCGGCGGCGCGAGCAGACCCCCGGTGCATGCGCTGACCGGCGAAAGCCTTTCAACCAGCCCCGCTGCCGGGGGCGCCGGTTTGTTGCGCCAGTCTTCTGGTGCCAACCGCTCCGGCGCGGGGCTAGCCCCCAAAGGTGCGGAGAATTCCCCACCTTTGGGGAGGCCCGACCCCGGAGTGGTTGGCGCCACTCCCCTACGCCGGGACCCCCCGTCACGCCGGGTAGGGGAGGATCCCGCCCCTGATTTCTCTTCTCCAAAATACAAAACCTGGGAACGCACTGTCCTGGCAAGCACTCTTCTGCAGATTCTGATTATGGGTCCTGTCATAATATACACCAGTATATCATGGTGCAGACACACACTGATGGACATACACTAGGACAAATCAACATGCACAAACACCACAGCCAATCACCAGTTAGAACACACGCACTATAAAGGCAGAGGGCATCACTTTTCCCGCTCATTCTGGATGCTGCCTCTCAGAAGCACAAGAGCTCATCAAGTTTAGCACAGACTCAGACCACGTGCTGAGAGATTCAACTGGTTCGGACAGGCACAGGTCTCTAGTTTAACGAGCATCGTTTAAACCCACAGTTATAGTATGTCTAGCATTTTATAAGAGTTAATAAAATAGTGTTAAACCATCTTCAGTGTTGGTGGCATATGTCTGCTTCACGAGTCCATAGTGCCCAACATTTCAGGTCCATGGACCAAAAATAGGAAAATAAAAGAAATGGAAACAAAGGAAATAAACAGGAAAAACTCTTGCATTGTAAAAGGCTGGGCGGTATTCTCTCCCCCCCCCCCCCCCCCCCCCGCTGGGTGGGAGAATCGCTGGGGCGCCACGTGAATCGCGCCACGCCGCCCCAACCCCCGCAAACGATTCTCCCACCCCACCGACACCAGCGGCGCGCAAATCGCACCAGGCCGCTCGCAGAATTGCCGCGAACGGCGATTCTCCAGCTCAGATGGGCCGAGTGGCCGCTCTGACACGACAGGGTCCCGCCGGCGCCCGTCCACCCCTGGTTGCTGCCGGCGGGAACACAGGGGGGGGCGGCCTGTGGGGGGGCTTCTTCACTGAGGGGGGGGGGGGGGCCTCCGAAGGGGTCTGGCCCACGATCAGGGCCCACCGATGGGCAGGCTGGCCTCTCCCCCCCCCGAACGCGCCGGCCCCTGAACACCCGCGCCAAATTGCGTCAGGGCCGGCGCGCATAAGAAGTTCCCTGCGCATGTGTGGCTTGGCACAGCGCCCATTTGGCACCACGTACAGAGGCTGGAGCGGCGTGAACCACTCCAGCGCCATGCTGGCCCTCTTATGAGGTGAGGTGTGGTGGCAGGGGAGTGGGGGAGGATTCGATGATCCCCTTATTGATGAGTTGAAGTGTTCAGTGATCCGGAGGCTGCAGCGGGGGTGGCAGGGCGGGGTGGGGGGGGGGGGGGGGGTGGGGCGGGAGGAAGCGGGGGGGGGGGCAGCGATCAGGGTGCCATTTTAAAATGAGAAATGGAATTAAATGCAGCCTCGGAGGGGCATTCATCGCCAAGGCCCAGAAATGAAGCTGGGCCGCTGTTTTTTCCAGGATAGAAGCGACCAGTCGTGTCTTTTAAAAACACAAATTCTTCCAGAATGGCTGTAGTCCTTGAAGATTAACCATTTTCCATGATTAAAGCATTTGTGACAGAATGCAGGTGAAAGCAGCAAGGCACTACAGCAATTTCCATGCGCCCAGCTGAGGTAGTGATGGAAATAGTCCAGGCAATTTCAGTGTAGCTTTAAACTATCCTGACTACAGAAAATGGGGCAGGTAATGAATGGTGATGTTGGTTCCACCGAAGATCTACGGCATTGCAGTGACGAGTAAAATCCAAATCAGTGTCCTTTTGGTTGATTGAAAATAACTTGTTTAAATGAGGGAGCTTTATTTTCTAGATAAGCCACACCTTCCTTCCACCCCCATTTACAGCAAATCTCAGTGGTCCCATATTCAAGATAAATTAATGTTAATATGTCTAACTTTCCATACTCTATTAAATATCAATTGAAGCAGACTAATATTAAACTGCCTTTTGTTTTTCCACTCTTGTCCTCCCCTCTCATGAAGGCAGCAACTGATGCTGGAGTACGGCTCCACAGGTGCTGACAGCCTTCCAGTATCACCCACGAGACTATTCTTAATGCATGAGCTTAGAGACTGATTGCTGCGATGGTCATTCAAGCATGGAGCATCTCAGCTGAAGCTTAATCATTCATTGCCAACACACAGACACACAAACTTTCCAGCAGGAATCACCTGATAACAATCAGGAGTGGCAATCCCGACGAATATTTTTCCTCCCTCGTCACAGAGAAGCTGGTGCTATTTGTTCCCATTGCTGACTGTTTCAAATCAGTCCACAGTATAGACCAGGTGGATATGAGATTAGGACCTTATTGTTCCACATCAGGTTTGTATTTGTCTCTGGAATTATGACAGTTTAAAAACAAAAATCACGCAGCTAATCAGTAAATCTGTGTTTATTGTCACATTATGAATTCACAGACATAATAATATTTAAAATGTAAAACAGAATTTTAAAAACCAGAATGATTTATGGTCACTAAAGTAAGGGGCGTGATTTAGCCGGGTGTTTCTTCTGCTTCATTTCTGGGCCTTGGCAATTAATGCCCATCCAAGGCTGCACTTAGTTTCATTTCCTATTTTTAAATGGCGCCCTGATCGCTAGACCCCCGCTTCCTCTCCCCCCCACAACCCCACTGCAGCCTCCGGATCCACTGAGCACCTCAACTTATCAATAAGGGGATCATCGAGTCCCCCCCACTCCCCCGCCACCGCACTCATAAGGGCAGGGCACCTTCGGGCCTGATTCCCAGCATGGGCATGACGCCACGGGCACCTTGGAACTTCCATCCTGGCACCCTGACAGTGCCACTGCCATTCTGGCAGTACCCACTTGGGCACCCTGACACTGCCAAGGTGGTGCCCAGCAGCACTGCCAGGATGCAGGAATGACACTGCCAGGGTGGTGCCCAGCAGCACTGCCAGGATGCAGGAGTGACACTGCCAGGGTGGTGCCCAGCAGCACTGCCAGGATGCAGGAGTGACACTGCCAGGGTGGTGCCCAGCAGCACTGCCAGGATGCAGGAGTGACACTGCCAGGGTGGTGCCCAGCAGCACTGCCAGGATGCAGGAGTGACACTGCCAGGGTGGTGCCCAGCAGCACTGCCAGGATGCAGGAGTGACACTGCCAAGGTGGTGCCCAGCAGCACTGCCAGGATGCAGGAGTGGCACTGCCAGGGTGCCAGGCTGGCAGCCTCACAGTGCCCAGGTGGCATTGGGGGTGCTAGGTACCACCCTGCCCAGAGCTCAACTCCCCAGGGGCCCCCAATCGTTGAAAGACCCCACTAAGTGCCGGTACACCAGCTCCATGTTTGTGGAAACCAATGCTCAACAGCGTCTGCACGGGGTCTCCAGGGTGAGGTCGTTAGGTCCCGGGGACTGGATAGATTTAACATAGACATATTCAAGTGAGACGATCTTGAATATGTAAATCTGGGTCCTGACCTCAATTGGTGGGATCCAGATCATGATGCTTCGTGAGATCTAATGAGACGTCTTGCAAGATTTAACGGCCCTGTTACATCTCGAGTTGGGTGTGGCAAGGCCGATAGATCATGCCCAAGGTTTCAATGCTCCTCTACTCAGTTGGTAACATGCTTGCCTTTGAGTCACAAGGTTGTGTGTTCCAATCCCACACCAGGGCTTGAGCACAAAATCTAAACTTACATTCAAGTGCAGCACCTCGGGAATACTGTCTGTCAGAGATGCTGACATTTGCTGAAAAATTATCCCTGGTCTCGTCTTCCCTCTCAGTTGAACAAAAATATTCCACATCACTATATTGGTGAAAAGCAGTACCATGGACGATATTTATCCCTCAATTAATATCACAAAAACAGACTACCTGTTTTATCACATTGTTATCTGTGGGAAGTTGCTATGTATCCTACTTTAAAACAGTGCCTATCCAGAGCATTGTTGCTTTTATCTTCTTAGATTCAGGGACTGCTTGTTAACCGGATGAGACTGCGCTATATTTATCTCTTCCCTCGGGTCAAGTTGGTCCTTTCTCATGAGATGGGTCTCCTTTTCTGACTGTTTTCATTGCTGCCGGAACTTTACTGAGGACAATAGTGGCCCTGAATATCACTTATTGGATGGTAGTTCTGTGATCTGGCTGGGTATTGCCTATCCCCCCTCTTCTTCTCTCTCCCATATGAGGTGTGTGGTGTTGGTTCCGGTGTTGGCTCGGCCTAGTGGAGTGATGGGGAGGGTGCCTGTTAGTGTCAGGGGGATGGCACTGGCCCTCCATCCCAGAGTGACCACAATGTGGGTGTCTTGACAGTTCATTTTCCTTGGTTCTGGCATTCCCCAGTGGTTAGGGCCATTTTATACATCCCTTCTTCCTGGGTGGGGGGAGAAGTGCCTTGTCCTGATTAGGACTGGGCCGGTGCAACCTCGATGGGGGTGTAAGGGTTAGGATTATGTGGAGGTTCCTGGGGTCAGATTCTCTTGAGTCTTTTGTGATGGTGCTGGGCTAGGCCGGGCCTGGCATTGTGTATCCTGTTGTCCCCAAGGTAATGGGGATATCCTCCATCAGGGTGCCCATAACTGCAGCCCAATGTGGCTGATCTGTCAGTGAGGTGAGCAATGACTTTGGGACAGATTGAGTTTTGTACCCAAGGGCTATCCTTTTTTTCTTTTTCCCCAGGGTAGAAGTGAGTTCAATTAGTTGCCTCTTATCCATGTTTGAATGAATTGGGCATTAGCTTGGGCAGCTCTGCCATCTGAATGACTCGTTCTGATGTTTATTGCTCTTTCTCTTTCTATTTTTCTTCCCAGGGTTGCTCAGTGTTCCCCCTTTCCAGCTGGGATCTGTATATTTTCTTCTTGGCCTCAAGCATTCTGGCTATTCTGGTGCACCCTGAGGGGATGTGTCCAGTGGTCCAGTGGCACAGTAGTTAGCACTGCTGCCTCAAAACGCCAGGGACCTGGGTTCGATTCCAACTTCGGGCGACTGTCTGTTTGGAGTTTGCACTTTCTCCCTGTGTCAGCGTGGGTTTCCTCCGGGTGCTCCGGTTTCTTCCCACATTCCAAAGATGTGCACGTTTGGTGGATTGGCCCTTAGAGTGGGGTTACAGGAATAGGGTAGGGTTTGAACCTAGGTAGGGCGGTCTTTCAAAGGGTTGGTGCAGTCTCGATGGACCAAATGGCCTCCTTCTGCACTGTAAGGATTCTATGATATGATCTATGATTTGACCTATTCCTTCCTTGAATCTGAGACCGGTGGATGGGGTTGTAAGAAGACCCAGAACGCCGAGTAGTTGAGTAAATGGTGATTTATTCAAGGTCAAAGGAAATGGCTGCTACAGTGGCATGGACACACAGTTGGGACTATCAGGATGCCAGTCCCTGTCCAGGCCAGCTTTTATACAATCTAATTTGAACCCCAGCTGGACAGGCCTCCGCCCACCAGCAGCGAAGCTAACATTCCACGTGTCCCACAGAGAAACTGATGTGTATATCCTCATGGACATGATGAATGTTATTACACACCCCTCCACAGTTTGAAGGTTCCCCTCCAGTGGCCAGCTGAGGGGGTCTTCTTTGCCACGTTGTACATGGTTCTGCTTATGCTTGTGGTAGGGCTTGGTTGGGGAAGTGTAGCAACTCGTTGATCGCTTTTTTCATGACGAGTGACAGAAGGACACTGCTAGGGGTTCAGCTCCAGGCGCGGAGCCATCCATAAGTGCAGATGCTTCCATGTCCATATCTGAGGCCAAGTTGTCGTTATCCTGACGTTGTGCCTCTTGACTATGTGCTGGTACCAGAGGCAGTGGAGGTACCAATGTGCGTGGCACGGCTTCCTCCGAGGCGCGCTGTCTGCCCTCGAGGTGGTCCTCATATTTCTGCACCGTCTTCTCTCAGATTCTGAGCTAGTACGATCCGGGCCCTGTTTTCTCCAACACGACCCGAGAGAGCCAATGGGCGCCATCACCAAAATTCCAGACATATATGGCATCACCCGATTTTAAAGCTTCTTCCAAGCATCCAGTGGTCCTGGTATTTCTTTTGAATGTCCTGCTTTGATCTATATTCACAGTGTAAATATTTTTTTTGTTTTTAATATTTGACGTTGATGATAGTTCTATCAATGTACAAATGATTAAGCATTTCCAATGACTCGTTATGAAATATTCAGCATGTATTAAATGTATTTAACCTCATTCATGGGGTCATGGTTAGTGAACAAGCCTGATTTCAATCTTGCGGCCCACAGTGCTGAAGGAGGACCTCTCAAGCTGCTCACTCACGAGCCTAGGTTGCCCATCACTGTGTTATACAAATGCAATTCTTTGTTTTTACTGCCCCAAATTGAATAGTCTTGCAGACAAAAATGTAGAAAAGTCAGGCAGGTAGGCCATCTTCACATACTTTCTCCCTTACCAAAGAGAGCTTTGCTGCCCAAACCCATGTAGTCCCATTGCCAGATAAGTGCCAGATATCAGCAGCATGGACACTCTCGGAGCATTGTTCATTGAAATGAATCTCACTATGGTAAACTGGACCAATCAGGATCACAGTTCTGAGCTGGTAGAAAAAGGAAAGCAGCCCAATCAATAGTCAACAACACCGACAGAGCAAGTAATTGCAAACAGTGAACAACATTCAGTCATGTTTTGGATGGCAACCTTGAACAGATTTAATATGTTTTATAAATCAACATATTTAGCAATCACCCTGAAATAAAAGTACCAATTGGAACTGGTAATACATAAACCCAGACCAAAAGCAAAATACTGTATGTACAGAAAATCTGGTAATATGGTTTGGCATATTGTTGTTATTTTGCCAAGAGTTTTAACAACATTTTTTCACAGGATGTGGGCATTGCTGGCTAGGCCAACATTTATTGCCCATCACAAATGTAATTGTTCTTTAGAGAATGGTGATAACTCGCCTTCTTGTACTGCTGTAGTCTATGTGATCTAGATACACTCACAGTGCTATTAAGAAGGAGTTCCAGGATTTTGATCCAGCAACAGTGAATGGAAAGTAATAGAGTTCCAAGTCAACATGGTGCGTAGCTTGGAGGGCGAATATTTAGGTGGTGGTGTTCCCATGCATCTGCTATCCTCTGGGTGTTAGAGGTTGCGGATTTTGAAGGTGCTGTTGAAGGAGCCTTGCTGAATCGCCAAGACATTGTGTAAGCAGCACCACCCCCCCCCCCCCCCACCCCCCTCCCCGAAACCAGGCCCCAAGTAAACTTCTACCCTGACTCTTCTAACAACCTGAACTTTTGCTTTTGCATACAACTGCATGTTAAATAAAAGTGCAACATTATATTTTATCTCTGCTTGGATGTGAAAGTTATGCAGAAGTGTTACTCAATCATATGGATTCCATTGCCCATATCTCTGGAGAACCAACATTCCATCACATATTTTCCTAAATAGAACTCTTATCATATTTGACTTCAGAATGTCATGATACACATCGAGATTGTTAATGTTTAAAGAGAAATTCAAATTTCCAGTTAATGGCTGAAAAAGATGATGTAGCAAGATATCACAATTTAAGATTTTTACTGTAACAAATGGCTAAAACACTACCAACTAAACATGATTTTTGTAGACAATTTGTACTTGAAACTACAGAAAGGTATAAACCCCTTTTGTAGTTATTACGTATTACGCTCTCCATGGAATTACAGTCTTATTGCAAACAGTTCGCATTGCTCCCAACTTCCAATGGTTTCACCTTTTCTTGTGTCGCCAAATAGTAACTTCAAGTGATGACCTCTGGGAGCTTCCCTTCGTTTTTAGAAAGTTTCCTAAATCCACCACCAGCAGTAACTTTGTCCCCATTGTTCTTACCCTCAGGCCACGCCAAGCCAAATATCCCAAATCTTTAGATGACTACAGGATGCAAATCTTTGACTGTCATGTCTGGCTGTGGTAAGCAAAGATAAAGAGCCTTTTCTCTCTGCTGACCACATGAAGTTGCTTCCGGTGATATTTATTGATTTGTAGGAAAGCATGTAACCTGATCTCAAAAATGGCTTCCTCTGAACTCTTCCCAACATATCAGACCTGTATCCACATAGAAATGCTGATGAGTTATTCTTGACCCCAATGATCTTTCATCTTAAAAATGAAGGGAAAGTTCACAATATAACTGTTTCAACACCTTTCTGGGACTTTGAGAGATGTCAAAATCTACCTGTTGTGAACTCAGAGACTGTAAGATTGGGTGACCCTGCCTGCAGGATCAATGGTAGGAAGGGGTAGGGGGGAGTGGAGAATTCAGCAGGAGGCTCAAAACCAGTTACAAGCTGGTGCTAATTTGCAGCAAAGTCTTTCGATGGTGTCCACATGGTGGCTGGTGTGAAACCAATTTGCATCCCACTAATGAGATTGTTACGGCCCCATTACCATCCGCAACCATACCAAAAGAACAAATACAAAACAGATGTACCCACATTGTCAGCTCGCACAGAATAGATGAAGGAAGTCAATCAGTTGATAATAGTCATGCTCGTCAAGAAAGTTGAGAGGGGAAAAAGATAGCATAGGAACCCAGAGAGAGATTGAGCAGATTTAGGAGACAAAACCTGGATAAAGTTAAGAACAGAAAACAGATAGGGGGCAAAACAACAAACAAAAACTTGGGTGCATTGAACCAACCTCTACGAGGCTGTCAGATTAGGATACATCTGATCAAACAAGGCAAAACTAATCTGAAAAATATATGCACCCCTGGGGGCCAGCCGCTTCTTCTTTGGTGACAGACGTCGAGGTTGAAGGGGGTCACAGGTCAAGGAGTTTTGGCGGGAGTGTACAACTTCTGAGAGTCCTGTGTGAATGAGCCAGGGGTGTGCAGCTGTTTCTCCTTCCTTCGGGTGCTTGAGGGTCCCAGCACAACTTATTCAGGGACAGTAGCACCTAGAGAAACATCGAGACATATTATAAATGTGGCACCCAGATATGATTGTGGGACGCGTGCCATCAGGCCTTCAAAGATGGCGTGATGCATAATTAATTACATTGGGGCGAGAAGATATGGCTAGGCTTTCCTGTTGGCCTCTGCAGCAGGAAACACTTCCCGTCTCCATCCTCATCACGGGACTTACTCCTGGATGGGATGATTCCACATTGTCTCAAACTGTGAACACCGTACATCATTGTCGCAGTAACTCACTCTTGGCCTCTCTTTAAGCCTTGAACTACCCCAGGCCTGTAGCTGTGCAGACCACACAACCCTGTCTGTTTTATCTTAAACTACAGTTCCAAACATAACAATATGATGAACCTCAGAAATGTAACAAGAATGAAAACATCAGGCTCAGTCCTGCAAACCATATATTGATACATATGATTTTCCGTCAGTGGTTGCATACTATTTGCCTGCTGATGGATAAATATTTCACTCCTACCTCGGAATGGTGCAGAATTTCTGGTAGGTCCATGAATAGTTACATCATACAATCATACAATCAATAACATCCTGTTCTTTGTGAAAATCATCACTAATTGTATCTTGGCACATCTACAGCAAAAAAGGATTTCTGTTGTGCTCTTAATGCAGTAATGGAGAATACAATGACTGATTCCTGCAATATCCTTGTGGATGCCTGACAGGTCCCTCTTAGATAAATGTTACCAGCAGTGGTGACTTTCACTAGATTGCTCAAAATTGGTAGTCGGCTGGTCCTGTACGTTTCATAGACCAAGTGCACACTTCTGTCACAGCCTCCTCGTTTCAACTCTATTAAGCAATGCTCCTCCATAATAGTCTTTGATGGGTAGCTATACCGCTGCTTGTGGTATTTGATTTGGCGAGTTATGTGTCACCTATTTCTGACCAGGGTGAAGACAACGGGATAGGGGGGTGGAGCTTGGGTGGGGAGCAAAGGAAGACTGGAAATGGGTGGGAGCGATGAGACAGAAGGTGAGACAGGGGACTGGTGTCTGGGGTGACGATTCAGGAATGTGGAGAGGAAAATTAATAATCATGGAAGCTTGGGAAAGAGATAGGGAGACTGGAGAAGGAACCCAATATTTCCTACAGAACTGGAAGCCCCAACCATAATGTGGTGAATGAGAACAGTGTAGACAGTGGAGCCATTAAATGGGTGATTGAAACCTGGGGATGTTACCTGCAAATAAGGGATGGTGACTGAGAATTCTCAATGGACGGACGAGAAAGGAAGGAATAAGGATGGGTTCTGCACTGAGCACACTTATGGGATGCTAACCGCAAGTGGCTATTGGGGCAGAGATTAGAATGCTATCTAAAAAGGAGGGGATAAGTATTTGAAATGGATCAATATAACTAAATCTGGGAGAAAATGGACTTACAGGAGAGTGATTTTGAAATGTTGGTACTTGGCAGAGTTTAGGGTGATGTGCCCTGGAGAGGTTGGCCAAACACAAACGTCCCCAGTCCTTTGTGTGATCTTTCAGCTTATTTTTGGTGGGTCTGTGTCTGCTGGTTTTGATGTATGAAGTTCAAATATGGATGGATTCTGATTGATTCCCAGTTCAGACTCATCACCTTCACATGGAACTTCAGTCCAAGCCAGAGTCCGAGGTGACAAGGAGAAAGATCAGGCCTGTTAAAAGTTGCATGGACTGGGGAGCATAACTGAACCTTGTGCAGTACAGGGAGATTCTGGCTGTAGCTTCAGGGTTAATATTCACGTGTTATAGAATTACTGCTAGTTACAAGTAGGATGTCAAGGTTTTACAACTATTGCTATCAATTACAAATGATCAATGAGTTCATAGAATGAGCACAGAAGGAGAGCATTAAGCGCATCTTTGGTTGGGCTATCCAAATAGTCCCACTCTTCCACACTTTCCGCATAGTCCTGCAACGTTTTCCCTTTAGTATTTACCTAATTCTCTTTAGAAAGTTATGACTGAACCTGCTTCCACCTCTTTTCAGGAAGTATATTTCAGATCATAAAAACTTGCTGTGAAAAAAAAATGTATCCTCATGCCGCTCTTGATCTTTTGCCAATCAACATAAATCTGTGTCTTCTGGTTACCATCCATTCTGCACCTGGAAACACTTTCTCTTTACTTCTTGCATCAAAATCCTTTATGAATTTTACACTCTACTAAATCTCGTCTTAACCTTTTTATCTCCAGGAAGAACGCTAGCTTCCCACATAACTGAATCCCCTTATCCCTCTCACCATTTTAGTATATTTCTTCTATCTCTTCTCCAAAGCCTTAACATCTTGCTTAAAGTGTGATGTCCGGAATTTAACACAATATCCAGCCGAGGCTCAAGCAGTGTTTTATAAAGGTTCAGCAATTGTCCTTTGGTTTTCTTGGCTTGCCCCAATATAACCCCATCCCTCCCACACAGGACCACCTGTCCCTTGTTTTTGAGTGTTGCTTCTGTTGAGCGCTGACCTTTGATCTCCTATTACCACATTCAGAGTGAATTCAGTGCGAATGAAAAACTGGTGTGAGAATGGAAGAAGAAATCTAACACGAAGAAGATGCCCAAAGCTGAATGTGCCACTGATCTGATCTTGAGAAACATGTACCAAAATGGGTCCTTGAAAATTGATCAATGAATCATTGCTAGAAATGAAATGCGTATATGCACATTTAAGTGGGCTAAATCAAACCCTGAATCCAGCAAATACTTCAGAGAAACAGTTGGTGTAGGCACTTTATGGAACGAAAATATCTCGTCTTGTGGCAGATGAACACCATCACTCAGCTATACTAGCAAAAGACCTCAATGCCAAAATTTGACGTTTTTATTTTAGTAACATTTTGATTATGGTTAACGGTATGGTTGTAAAACAAATTCATTCAATAAAACATGTCACATTGATGCAATTTGAACTAATGGTGTTTTAAAAAAAATCATATTTCAAATTGGCAACCAAGTACATCAACACTGGCATAAAAGTTGGCCCCCACCTTTGTGAAGGATTTTTTGATGCTTCAAAGGTCATCTTATGCTCAATGATCTATGGTATCTGTCATCATCCTACTTTTTCCGTCTTATCTTAATCACCGTATCCTTTTCCATACAGGAAACTTTAGCTTTGAATGCTCTTTATTTCCCCCTAGTGGGAATTTGTCTATTCTGTATCCAAACCATTATTGTTTTGAAGGCCTCCAATTGTTAATAACTGTTTTGTCTCCTAATTTTTGATTCCAGTTCCTGAGCCGGATCTCTTTTTAATCATTAATGTTTGCCCTTCTCCAATGTTTATACTTGTTTGTCCCTTGTTCCTTTCCCTAACTATTCTAAATCTGTATAATGTGATCACTGTTTCCCAAATGCTCCCCCATTGTATCATGTTTCACTTAATTCCCCAAAACCACATCCAACATTTCTTCCTTTCTTCCTATGAAAACACAATGGGCTGGATTCTCCGATTTTCAGGCTATGTCCTGACACCGGAGTGGGAACAGTGGTGTTTTACAACCGAAAAATCAGCGTCAAACTGCTACCGATCCTCTGTTTGGTGGGGGGGGGGGGGGGCTAGCAGGCAGGCAGCGTAGACCACCCGGTTCTAGCTGCCGATACAGCTGGAGAATTTCCAAGTCTATTGCTGCACATGCACATGGCGGCAGCCTGCAGTGGCTGCGTCGTGTAACATGGCGCCTGCCGCACACGGACCCAGCCTGCCAAATAGTGCCCCCCCCTTTGGCCAGGCTCGCGATCCCTGGACAACCCCCCAATAGTGCCCCTAGCTCCTGCCAAAGCCTCCCATGCCCGCACTTCGGCTCTCCCTCAAGTGTGGCACTACTGGACTGAGCCACAGCCACCATGCCGGACGTTCCCAACAAAAAGTAGCAAATGCGACCGACGCCGTCAGAAACTCGGCTCGTCGGGGATGGATCATCAAGGGGAGGGTATCAGGTAACGTCCTGAGGCCATCGATATGGCGAGTGGCATACTGCTAGAGTATGCTGCTTTGGAGGGGGCTGAGCATTGCGAAAGTGGCGCCGCCCCCGATTTCATCACAAACGGGGCTTTTCCGGCCGATCGGCGAACACGATTTCAGCATTGGAGACTGGAGAATCCCGCCCAATGAATCAAAGACGTCCTTGGCTGGAATTCTCTGGCCATTCACTAGTGGCGGGATTCTCTGGTTGCGCCGGCAGAACACCCCCACCCGTGGTTTTTCCAGTGGTGCGGGGTGACTTCAATGGGAACTCCCATTGACAGCGGCAGGAGCAGAATATCCTGCCACCGGCAAATGGCACTCCGCCTCCTGCCACCGAGAAACACACAGCTGGGAGGTCGGAGAATCCCGCCCACTGTGTACAGACATGAAGGGCCAAATGTCCTTTAATCATTCTATGATTTGCAGATGTCATGTGATCAAATGCCTCATAGTTGCATCATCATCATGGTCAGAATGTTACATGATAAGGCCTCCAGCCAGAGTTGGCAACTCAAAGTCACCATTTGCCACAGATCTGTGCTACTGGTGCCCCGAGTGGATCTGGCCCCCAAAAGCAAACCTTTGCTCACGCATGTTGTAACACAAGCTCATGTTCTGCTGAACTCAGCTATTGGAGGTGCTTCCTCTCTGCTTGGTAGAATTCAATGTAGATGACATTGCCTGAGGATTCACACGATAAAGGTCACACCAATGTGAAACTGTAATTGACTTTTGCCAGTAGAAATTGTGTATTGTAATTGGTATGCCAAACTAACACTTGACTGGATATTGCGAATGGGATGGTGATCACTGATAATTATTGCAATGTTTCAGATATAATTTATTGAGATGCTAGTGTACAGGACAACCATTCTGATATTCCCTCTTTAAAAAAGATCAGATAATATAAGATGCTGTCAAGCTCTCTTATCCTTTCACTGTCCTGAGGGCTTAGTTCTCCCATTTTCTGCTGATCTCATGCATCACAAAATCAAACCTATCCATAAACCTTGGATTTGCATTTTCACTTACATTAAGTCCTTTACACCCCAGTCCCACTGGTTCCCGTATCCTGGAAAAGTGACTTCAAGATTCTTATCCTTGCCAAATCCTTCTCCAGCCTTCCTCTCTGCTATCACAGCATTTTTAGTGCACCTCATGTAGGCACTTTTCACTGATTTAGTAGTCACTCCTTGCACCCTCCATCTGACATTGGAACTGTTCTTTCAGTCACTCAGGAAACTATAGGTCATTTAGCTTGATGTCTGTTGGGGTAAGGTATTAATATTGATCATTAAGAAGGCTATAGCTGGGCACCTAGGAAAACTGAAGGTAATCGGGATGGTTTTGTGAAAAGGAAATCATGATTTATTAGAATTCTTTGACGGGGTAACATGCGCTGTGGATAAAGTGGAGCCTGTAGACATACTGTACATGGAAAACAAGAAGACATTTGATAAGGTGCCACCTCAAAGATAATTGTGGAAAATAAAAGCGCATAATGTGGGGGGAAGCATATAAGAATGGATAGAAGACTTGGCTGGTTGGCAGAAAACAAAGAGTAGGCACAAATGGGTATTTTTCTGATCATCAGGATGTGATGAGTGGAGTCCCACAGGGGTCTGTGCTGGGGCATCAATGTTAGATTTAGATGTGATGAGTGAAGACATGGTAGCTAAATTGGCAGATGACGCAAAGATAGATAGGAAGGTATGTTGGGAAGAGGAAATAAGCAGGTTGCAGACGGATATAGATAGTTTGAGTTCACGTGCAAAAATCTGGCAGATAGCGTATAATTTAGGAAATTGGGAAGTTATTCACTTTGTTTGGAATAAAAAAAAAGCAGAGTATTACTTAAATGGAGAATGACTGCAAAATTCCGAGGTACTGAGGACCCAGGTGTTCTCTGCCAAAGAAGGCAGTGGCGACAGGATCATTGAATACTTTTAAGAGGGGGGTATATAGATTTGTGTTAGACAAGGGAATCAAAGGCTATCAGGGATAGAAGGGAATGTGGAATTCAAAACACAAACAAATCACCAATTATCTTATTGATGGTGGAGTAGGCTTGAGGGGCAGAATTGCCTACTTCTGCTCCAATTTTTTATGTTTGTATTTTCATATGTTCAGCCTTTCAATCCAAAGATGTGAAGGTTAGTGGTTAATGGTTAGCATTATTAGTGATTAGCATTGATGCTTCGCGGTGCCAGGAACTCGTGTCCAATTTAGACCTTGGGTAACAGTGTGGAGTTTGCACATTCTCCCCGTGTTTGTATGGGTTTCCTCCGGGTGTTCCAGTTTCCTCCCACAGTCCAAAGGTGTGCAGATTAGGTGGATTGGCCAGGCTAAATTACCTCTTAGTTTCCATAGGCTGGGTGGGGTTACAGGGATAGGTCGGGGGTGTGGGCCTTGGTAGGGTGCTCTTTCAGAGGATTGATGCAGACTCGATGGGTTAAATCGCCTCCTTCTGCACTGTAGGGGTTGTATTCTATTCAGGTTCGGGGAGTGGCCATGCTAAAGTGCCCCTAAGTGTCCAAAAGGTTAAATGAAGTTACTGAGTTACGAAGATAGGATGGGGGAAGTGCATGTCGGTAGGATGCTCTTTCAGAGCGTCAATGCAGACTCGATGGGCTCAATGGCCCCCTTCTGCACTGTTGGGATTCTTGTCTTTGTGTGCTCTTTCAAAACTGCTCCAACTTCCCAGCTCCCTTTCTGCCTTGAAAAACGACCGAAATATTGTTTCAACTTTAATTATGCCAGCAACATTGTGTACCTCATGTTTTTCCCATTTCCAATTCCCATATTTCATAACGTGCCTTTATAGAACATAGAACAGTACAGCACAGAACAGGCCCTTCGGCCCTCGATGTTGTGCTGAACAATGATCACCCCACTTAAACCCACGTAACCCGTATACCCGTAACCCAACAATTTAGCATGGCAATTTAGCATGGCCAATCCACCTAACCCGCACATCTTTGGACTTTCTATAGGACTCATAATAAAAATTCTCATAGAGAGTTTAACTTAGGGCAAAAAAGTGGAAACTGAAATAACCTGGTAGGGACTAGGGGGATAACTGAGTTTTTGTAATAAAATTCTTAGTTAATCTGGATTTCTCACTGAAAGTCAAAGATTTTTGAATTGAGTTTACTGTACAAACCAACTGTATTTCTAGCATTTCTCTTGGCTCACAGTAGCAGCAGTGTGTACCATCTACAAGGTGCACTGCAGGAACGCACCAAGGCTCCTTAGACAGCAGCTTCCAACCCCACACCCATTACTGAATAGAAGGTCAAGGGTAGCAGCTATCTGGGAACACCACCATCTAGAAGCCACCCTGACTTGAAAATATACTGTTGTTCCTTCACTGCCGCTGGGTAAAATCCTGGAACGCCCTGCCGAACAGCACAGAGGGTGTACCTGCACCATATGGATGGCAGCGGTTCAAGGGGGTTACTCACCACCACCTTCTCAAGGGCAATTAGGGATGGGCAATAAATGTTGGCCGAGCCAGCGAGGCCCACATCCGGTGAATAAATAAACTAAATGAGAGGTCAATTTTTTGAACACCCCTGGATAATGAGTGTTGGTAGGTATTCAACTACAATGAGTTGGGAGACTGAACTAGCCACAGCCCAACAATGATCACTAGATAAGAGCTCAAGGCGCAAATCGGCAGTAGGACCCTGCAACCTGTGAAATTCCGCAAGGCCCTGCAAACGGATTCTGTAAATCTTTTGTATTGCCCAGTAAAATAAAGAGATCCCAAACCAAACCTGTGCACGTGGGGCCCCACAAAGGAAACTCCAACCTGATCCCATGTATAAATTTCGTAAATAGAGATCCAGTAAAAATGATTGTCTGGGGAGATTTCAGCCCAGTGATGGAAGCAGTTCATACATTCCTGACCAGGAATTCAGTTAACAAAACTAATCACATCCTAGTTGCACAGTGGCTAGTAGCCCTAAGGAAATTTAAAGCAGTTCACAATGAAAAGACAGTGCACTGAATCATTCTGACAGGCCTGTCAAAACTATCTTAGCAATAAACTGAGACAAACACAGTGAAAAAGCAAGGAGGCTGTTCTCACAACAGGAACCTGTTTTACTCATGGGCAGAATGGCATTCAATAAAGAAAATCTGCTTTTAGAAATAAAGATTAAAATGTAGAAGCAAGTATTACAGATCCAAGTTTATCACATACTTGTAAGTCAAAGGAGGTGACAATTCTGTATGTTGGTGCCAAGCAATTTTGTACAAAACCTATCAGGCTATAAATGGGAGCGGGAGGGCAGGATCTTTCATTTCATGTTGGGATCTTGACGTTAGGGGCATATGCAGGTCTGGAAACTACATCACGTCCAGAAAAGTAACCCAAAATTGATTTTTGCAGGATTGACGAAGTAGTGGCTATAGTACACTCATCAGCCAATTACGAAGCTCTCCAGAATTGAAGGAGGCTTTGGCGTAGTGGTCTAGTGTCGCTGGACTAGTGACCTTGGGTAATGCACTGGGGGCTCAGGTTCAAATCCCATCAGACAGTCGGTAAAATTTTAATTCGTTAAATAAAACACCTGGAATTACAGGTATTGACAGGCAGAGGGATATGGTCAAGAAAACATACGGAATGCTTGTCTTCATCAGGTAGGGCATTGAGTATAAAAATTGCTGCAGGTGGTAGAAGCTAGTACAATAGTGACGTTTAAGGGACGTCTTGACAAAGACATGAATAGGATGGGACTAGAGGGACACAGACCCCAAAAGTTTAGAAGGTCTTAGGTTAGACAGACAGCATGGTTGGTGCAGGCTTGGAGGGCTATAGGGCCTGTTCCTGTGCTGCACTTTTCTTTGTTCTTTGTACAGCATGATGAGCATTAAACCATTGTCAGAAAACCATCTGGTTCACTAATGCCCTTTAAGGAAGGAAATATGCCAGAGCTTACCTTGTATGGCCTACACGTGACTCCATACCCACATTGGTCAACTCTTCCACTCCGACAGACCCGGGCTGTAACTATCTTTGATAACATACACCTGGTCCAGGACCAATCCACTGATGTGTTGGGTACTCTGGATCCGTGGAGACTGCGTCTACCTCAGCAGTAACACATACAGGCTACCAACACTTGAAATAGTACAACACTATTTTGTTAAGCTAAAAACTGTTGAATATACTTTCACTGTGGGTCGACACTATGTTAGATTAAACTAAAGACCTATGCCTATCCTAACCAGTCTATGCACTCAGCACATGGTGAAGATCTGTGCTATAAGCTGTAAGCTCAGTCCTTCTGAGAGGCTGCATCCCGAATGAGCGGGAAAACTGATGCCCTCTGTCTTTATAGTGAGTGCTCTAACTGGTGATTGGCTGCGGTGTTGTGTGTGTTAATTGGTCTTGCTGTCTGTCAATCAGTGTGTGTGTCTGCACCATGATATACTGGTGTATATTATGACATCCACCACTCCCAGAGGGCTGGTCTGTTGAGCAACTTCCTGTCCCCTAACCAAGAAGAGGCATTCAACAGGATGAATCACAAATACCTATTCGAAACTCTGCAGGCATTCGGGTTCAGGAAGCACTTTGTTGCCCAGATCCGACTTCTGTACGTCATTTCAGAGGTAAGTTTACCGGGTCCCTGGTGGCGGCCCTTTGCTTTGGAAGAGGCGGGGAGGATGGAGGACTGTGTCCCTGGGGTGGTGGCAGAAGATCAAACAGGCTTTGTGAAGGGCAGGCAGCTCGCGAGTAATATAAGACAGCTGTTGAATGTGGTGATGAATCCATCGAGGGCTCTGGTACCAGAGGTGGTGGCGTCCATGGACGTGGAGAAGGCATTTGATCAGGTGGAGTGGCGGTACTTGTTCGAGGTGTTGGGAAAGTTTGGGTTTGGGCCACGATTTGTAGCATGGTTGCTGACCTAGGGAGAGAGTGAGGATGAATGATATGCGCTCATGAAGCTTTGGCTTACACAGGGGTACGAGGCAGGAGTGTCCGCTGTCACCGCTGCTGTTTGTGCTGGCCATAGAGCTATTGGCGATCAGTCTCAGGGGGTCGGCAGAGTGGCGAGGGATTATGAGGGGACAGAAGGAGCATCGTGTGTCGCTCTATGCCAATGACCTCTTTCTGTATGTTTCGGATCCGTCGGAGAGTATGGGGAGGTTTGGAGGGTTCTCAGGGTACAAGCTGAATGTAGGAAAAAGCGAGGTATTCCCGGTGAATGAGCTGGCACAGTGGGCTAATTTAGGGGATGCCATTTACAGTGGCGAGTGATAGATTTAGGTATTTGGGGGTTCAAGTAGCCAGGGAATTGATGGGGCTCCATAAGTGGAATTTAATGAAGCTGTTGGAGGAGGTCAGGGAGGATCTTAAGGGCTGGAATACTATACACTTAATGCTGGCGGGGAAGGTCCAAGTGGTGAAAATGAATATTCTGCCGAGGTTCTTATTTATCTTTCAAGCTCTCCCGATCTTTATACCAAAGGCCTTTTTTCGGAAGTGGACACAATCATTTCTAACTTTGTATGGGCGGGGAAGATGCTGAGGGTGGGGAGGACCCTGCTACAGAGGCAGAGGCAGCAGGGGGTGGTTGGCGTTGCCGAACTTGCTTCATTATTATTGGGCGGCGAATGTGGACAAGGTGCGGTGGTGGTGGGAAGGAGGAGTAGAGTAGATTAGGATGGAGGAGGAATCTTGTAAGGGGTCTAGTTTGAGGGCTATGGTGAAGGCAGTATTGCTGATGGCTCCGAGTAGGTATTCAAGGAGCCCGGTGGTGCAGTGAAGATGTGGAATCAGTTGAGGAGGCATTTTAGGGTGGAAAGGAAGTCAGTGCTAATGCCGCTGTGCGCGAATCATAGGTTTGAGCTGGGGGGATGGATAGTGCATACAGGAGGTGAAGGGAAGTGGGGCTGGTCAAGCTGAGTGATCTGTATTTGGAGGAAGGGGCCGCCAGTCTGGAGGAGCTAAGGGAGAGAGTAGAGCTGCCGAGGGGGAGTGAGTTTGAGTATCTGCAGATTAGGGACTTTGCACAAAAGGTCTGGAGGGGGTTCCCTCAGTTACTGGGATACACCCTGCTGGAGCAACTGCTGCTTCCGGATGTGGAAGGGGAGGGAACAATTGGGAATAGATACAAGTGGTTGGGGTAGCAGGGAGGTGAGCGGGTGGTGAAGATCAAGGAGAAATTGGAGAAATTTGGGCAGCACGGTAGCACAAGTGGATAGCATTGTGGCTTCACAGTGCGAGGGTTCCAGATTCTATTCCCCACTGGGTCACTGTCTGAGCGGAGTCTGCACGTTCACCCCGTGGCTGCGTGGGTTTCCTCCGGGTGCTCCGGTTTCCTCCCACACTCCAAAGATGTGCAGGTTAGGTGGATTGGCCATGATAAATTGCCCTTAGTGACCAAAAAAAGGTTAGGAGGGTTATTGGGTTATGGAGATCGGGTGGAAGGGAGGGCTTAAGTGGATCGGTGCAGACTCGATGGGCCGAATGGCCTCCTTCTGCACTGTATGTTCTGTGTTCTAAATGGGAAGTGGAGTTGGGAGGGGAGATCAATTGGAGAGTATGGAGTGAGGCACTGCGTAGGGTAAACTGGACCTCCTCTTATGCAAGGATGAGCCTAATACAGTTTAACGTGGAGCACAGGGTGCATATGACTCAGGCGAGAATGAATGGGTTCTTTCAGGGGATAGCAGATGAGTGTGAGAGGTTGGGGCGGGGGCCAGCGAATCACGTGCATATATTTTGGGGGGGTTGTGAAAAATTGGGGAGATTCTGGGCGGGAGTGTTCATGGTCTTAGCCAGGATAGTGGAGGAGGGAGTGGACCTGGACCCTTTGGTGGCGATATTTGGGATTTCAGAGAATCAAGAGCTCATGGAGAGGGGGAAGGCTGATGTCGTGGCCTTTGCCTCTATGATTACACGGTGGTGAATTTTGCTGGAATGGCGGTCAACATCACCACCAGGGGTAGCAGCTTGTTTGGGTGGCCTGAACGACTTCCTGCAATTAGAGAAGATACAGTATGAGTTAAGGGGCTCTTCAGGTGGGTTTGAGGAAAGGTGCGGGATGTTTGGAGTATGTGGAGTTGAATCAGAATGGGAAGGTATCAGTGGGCATTTTTTGAGAAGCACTGAAGGCAGTGGTCCGGGGGGAAATTATTTTGTGAAAGTCTCGTGCAGATAGGAAAAGGAGGGAGGAACATGACCGTCTAGTGAGCAAGATAGTGGAGATGGGCAGGGAACATTTGAGGGAGCCCACCGTGGAGGTATTGGCGAGGAGGAAAAAGTTGCAGGGGCAGTTTGACAGGTTGAGAACAGGGAGGACGGTAGGGCAACTGCATTGGGCAAGGAGGGTGCAATATGAGTATGGGGAGAAGGCGAGCCGCATGCTAGCACACCAGCTGCAGAGGCAGGCTGCATCCAGGGAAATATTGAAAATACAGACTGGGGCTAGGGATGTGGTGTCAGAGCCAGGCATGATAAATGAGGCATTTAGGGAGTACTACCATGGACTTTATGAGACAGACCCGGGAGGAGATGAGGGGACATGGGGTGGTTTCTGGACAAGCTGGAATTTCCCCAGCTGTTTAGCCCACAATGCTAAACCAGCCCTGGAACATGGTCACCTCACGCTGCAGGTATCCCCTGTCTGGAGTAGTGACTGTCATCAGGGAGTCACTATTCACGAATCCACACCTCCACCAAAATCATTTCCAGTGGCTGGTGGAGGGATGGGCTGTGGCTGCCAGAATGACTAGGATCGGCGACAGGTGGCAGAGGAGTGGGCTGGATAATACCTCACGAATTAACACATTGTGAGATTGTTTGTGTCCAACCCATGGCCAATGCCATCCATTACCTCAAAACAGCAAATGAGGATTTAAGGATGCCCTGGTGTGCGGTGGACTACTGCCTGAGTGCACCCCTGCTCGGACAGAATTTCACATGGGCCCTTATCTCTGAAACCTCTCTCGGGAACCAGTACCCCACAGTCCGAACTGTTCACAGAGGTGTCCACTGGTACTGTTGAGGCCTTCAATGCCCGGTCGTCACTGGGGACTGGGGTCTTTATTGACATCTTCATCATGTTTTGGTTTAATGTTTTAAGTTTCATTTGTGATTTGTTTTTTGGTTCAGGCAGTATCCCGTTAAGGGGCTGCCCTTTTAATTTGTCCCTCAGTTTGTTTGATTTATATTAATTGGTTATTTGATTTGCCATAAAATAGGGTAACAACACTGAACAAGTGATCCAGAGGCTCAGGTTTCAGGACACGGGTTCAAATGGTGGAATTTAAATTCAATTTATAAATCTGGAATTAAAAACTAACCTCAGTCTGCCGTCCTTACCTGGTCTAGTCTACATGTGACTGCAGACCCACAGCAATGTGGTTGACTCTCAAATGCCCTTGAAATGGCCTAGCAAGCTGCTCAATTGGGGCTCCAAAGTCTGAAATGAATGAAACCAGACAGACCACCCAACATCGACCTGGGTACACCGACAGGACATACACCAGAGGTGGCGGCACAGTGGTATATAGTTGGGAAGGAGTTGCCCTGGGAGTCCTTAACATCGACTCTGGACCCCATGAAGTCTCATGGCTTCAGGTTAAACATAGGCAAGGAAATCCCCTGCTGATTAAAACCTACTGTATCTCCTCAGCTGATGAATCAGTACTCCTCCATGTTAACAGCACTTGGAGGAAACACTGAGGATGGCAAAAGTGCAGAATGTACTCTGAGTGTGGGACTTCAATGTTCACTTCCAAGAGTGGCTCGGTAGAACCACTATTGACCGAGCACTAAAGGACATAACTGCTAGACTGGGTCTGTGGCAGGTGGTGAGGGAACCAGCAAGAGGGAAAAACCTACATGACTGCACCCTTGCAATCTTCCTTCCAAAGATGCAGCTGTCCGTGACAGTGTTGGTAGGAGTGACCACAGCATATTTGGTGTGAAGACAAAATCCCATCTGCACATTGAGAATAACCTTCCATCATGTGGTGTGGCACTAGGGGCGGGATTCTCCTCTACCTGGCGGGGCGGGATGTACCGGCGCAGAGGAGTGGCGTGAATCACTCCGGCGTCGGGCCGCCAGGAAGGTGCGGAGGATTCAGGGGCTAGGCCGGCGCCGGTGGGGTTGGTGCCACGCCAGCTGGCGCCGAAGCGTGAGTTGCCGCATGCGCGGGGGAATTCTTCTCCACGCCGGCCATGGCGGATGTTGACAGCAGCTGGCACGGAGGGAAAGAGTGCCCCCACGGCACAAGCCCACCGACCAATCGGTGGGCCCCGATCACGGGCCAGGCCACCGTGGGAGCACTCCCCGGGGCCTGATTCCACCTGCCCCCCCCCCGAGGACTCTGCAGGCCACCCGCGGGACCGGCCGAAAACGGGCAGCCGCTCGGCCCATCGCAGGGTGGAGAATCGCCGACCGGTGCGGTGCGATTCCCGCCCCCTCCAAAATCCTGGCGCCAGAGAATTCGGCAGCCGGCGTCGGGGCGGGATTCACACTGCCCCTCGGCGATTCTCTGGCCCAGTGGGGGGTCGGAGAATCACGTCCTAGTTTCGTGCTAAATGAAATAGTTCTTGAAAAGAACTAACAACTCATCCATGAGGCACTGTGTGCCATCAACAGCAGCAGAATTATACTCAATCACAAACTGTCACATCATGCACTGAATATCCTCCACTTACCATTATCATCTAGCCAGGATATGAACCGTGGTTCTGGAGGGCATGCCAGGAGTAGCATCAAAAGTAGTACTGAAAAATAAGGTGATAAACCTGTGGATCTACAACACAGGACTAATTGCATGCCAAATAGCAGAAGCAAAGTGATCCCACAACCAATGAATCAAGTCTAAGCTCTGCAGCCCTACCACCATCCCGTCGTGAATGGTGATGGACAGTTAAACAACTAACTGGAGGAGGAGGCTTTAGAAATATCCTTATTATCAATTATGGGGGGGGGGGGGGGGAGCCCAGCACATTAGTGCAAAGAACAAGGCTGAAGCATTTGCTTCATCCAGAAGTGCTGAGTGGATTATCCATCTTGGTCTCCTCCGGAGGTCCCCAGCATCACAGAGGTCAGTCTTCAGCCAATTCGATTCACCCCACATGATATCAAGAAATGGCTGAAGGCATTGGAGACTGTGAAGGCTATGGGCCCTAATATTATTCTGGCAATAGTACTGAAAAATAGTACTAGCTCCAGAACTAATTACAGCCCTAGCCAATCTGTTCCAGTACAGTTATAACACTGGCATCTACTCAAAAATGTGGAAAATTGTCCAGGTATGTCCTGTCCACAAAAAGCAGGACAAATTTAACACAGCCAGTTGCTGCCCCATATCAGCAAACTGATGGAAAATGTCATTGATAATGCTATCAAGTGCATTTACTCAGCAGTGATGTGCTCACTGCAGCACTGTTGCTAAAGGAACTGGAGAGCTACTTCATCCCTTCTATCGTAAGGTCAGAATTGGGGATGTTTGCAGATGATTGCCCAATCTTCAGCACCATTCCTGACTCCTCAGATAATGAAGCAGTCCATGTCCAAATGCAGCAAGACCTGGACGATATCTAGACTTGGGCTTACAAATGGCATTACGCCACACAAGTGCCAGGCAATTACCATCTCCTACAAGAAAGTATCTAACCATCGCCCCTTGACATTCAATGGCATTACCATCGCTGAATCCCCCACAATCAACATTGTGGGGGTTACCACTGATTAGAAACTGAACTAGGACTAGCCTTATTAATACTGTGGCAGGTCGAACGCCAGGAATTGCACGGCAGGGAGGCACGTGATGCAATGGTTAGCACTGGAACTACGACGCTGAGGACCCGAGTTCAAATCCCGGCCCTGGGTCACTGTCCGTGTGGATTTTGCACATTCTCCCCATGTCTGCGTGGGTTTCACTCCCCCAACCCAAAGATGTGCAGGGTAGGTGGATTGGCCACGCTAAGTTGCCCCTTAATTGAAAAAAATAATAATTGGGCACTATAGATTTATTTAAAAAAAGGAATCGCATGGTGAATAACTCACCTGCTGGCTCCCAGAGCCTGTTCACTATCTACAAGGCACAAGTCAGGAGTGTAATGGAATACTCTTCACTTGCCTGGATGAGTGCAGCTCCAACAACACTCAAGAAGCTTCACACCATCCACCACAAAGCAGCAGCTTGATTGCTCCCCCTTCCACAAAAATGCAAACCTTCCACCACCGATGAACAGTGGCAGCCATGTTTACCATCTACAGGATGCACTGCAGTAACTCACCAAGGTTCTTTGGGCAGAACCTTCCAAACCCATGACCATCTAGAAGGACAGGAGCAGCAGATACCTGGGAACCCCACCACCTGGATGTTACCCTCCAAGTCACTCACCACCTTGACTTGGAAATATATTCCTTCACTATTGCTGAGTGCCAATCCCGGGACTTCCTTCCTAATAGCACAGTGGGTGTACCTACACCCCATGGACCACAGCAGTTCAAGAAGGCAACTCACCACCACCTTCTGAAGGGCAACTAGGGATGGTTTAACCATCAACGCCCACATCCCGCAGATATTTAAAAAACATCTTCTACAAGTTAATTATGGATGTGCATGAAATTCAGGCCTAGCCAGCGATGCCCCATCCCATGAATGAAAATATTTTAAAAAACACCCTTGGAAGTGAGGGAGAGAGAGGGGTGCCTCCATCTTGAGGGACCCTCACAAAACTTTTAGCATATTTGAAATAAAAATGGCCACCAATGTGGAGGAGGAGGCCTTCAAATGGCAGTCTGTGGCTGCAGCTATAGCCAGGTAGCCAGCCAATCCTCTCCCAACCTCCCAACCCAGCCTCCAGGAAATGGCTGTGAATGTAGACCATGGCAGGGAACTAGCAAGCTGACAAGCATCAGAAAATTCCATACCATCCTACCTCCATTCCCACTCCCACATCAGGGCCAAAGTCCTGCCCCTCCCTGTCCCCCACTCCACCCCGGTAATATTTAAACTGCAGGTGTCAATTAAATCCCACCAGTTGACATCTGTCCTATTCCAAGGCACAAAGTGGCAGAAAATGACATGGCCTGGAAGATACCTATCAGTAGCAGATAATTGATGATATCAGATGTCGGGTCATGTCGTTTGACGGCGTGGGGGGGGGGGGGGGGGGGGGGGGTGGTGGTCACTATAACCTGGAAAGAGGAGAGGGCCATGCAAAGGAGGCCACAGTTCTGTGAGCACTCTCCTGTTCCTTTGACCTCGTAACTAAAAATAAATTGACTTCTTTGGATCTCTTTTGGATCCAATCCATTTGGTTGCTGGATTGCCCTGGAAGAAAGTTCCTGCTGCTTCTAGCTGAGAACACCGCATAAAAATTAGTGTGGTTGCAATGACATCCTCGGGACCCAATATGAAAACGCAAATAAAAAAAGGACTCACGAGCTTTGGTCGGGCTTTCTTGCTTTAGCAGCTTAATTTAACAGTTTAAAATTGAAGCTTGCAGCAGCTCCAGGTAGGTAAAGTTAAAATCACACCTTTGATTGGGTGCCCAGGAAGGTAAGAAGCATGTGATTTCAATGCACTTACCTCTCTCAAGGTAAGCATGTGATTGCATTGCAAATTGATTGGAATCCACTTATCTGTTTGATGTGGTTGATGTTTGTAAACATTTGAGTTTCAGCACTTATAGTGTCACTTACCCATGAAAGGAGATGAATGAATCAAGACTACAGCACTTTTGTGGAAGCTGTCAATCACAGCCCACTACTAGAAATGGCTCACAGCTACAGGATGAGGGGTTTAAACAGAGGTCAGAGCTGTTTTCTTTCCAGGAATGGACACATTCCAGGTGAGAATTACAACTAAATTCTATCCCTGTCTGGACTGCTCTCTAGCTTGTTTGTCGGGGGGGGGGGGGGGGGGGGGGGGGGGGCGTCCCTATTAAGGGGTTCCCTGTGGGGGAATCCCTCTGGTAGGGGGCCACCGGGTAGAGGAGGGCAGCTGGTCAGATCACCCCCATCAAAGACCTCATAGACAAGAAGAAGAAAGCTTGTCACGCCTTGCAAGGCAAGGAGGAGAACTCATCAAACAGCAAAGGCGGATATACAAAGAAGAATAAGGGAAATCAAGAACCAATGGCGACTGAGAAAGCTAAGGAGCTGCAACTCCTCACTGACATGCACAACACATGAGCCTTCTTCAGTGCCACCAAGTCAACTTATGGGCCAAACACACTAGGCCTCAAACCCGTGTAGAGTAAGGAATTCAAACTCTTGAGAGACAGAGAAAACATCAGCCTTTGATAGAGATAACACTTGAAAGAGCTCCTAAATCCCGATACAATCATAGATGTGCAGGTTAGAAGTACAGGTCCAAAGCTGTGCAGGTTAGGTGGATTGGCCATGCTAAATTGTCCCTTAGTGTCCAAAAGGTTAGGTGGGGTTACTGGGATAGGGTGGAAGCATGGGCCTAGATAGAGTGATCTTTCCAAGCATCAGTGCAGATTCAATGAGCCAAATGGCATCTTTCTCCACTGTAGGGATTCTATGAGATGAGGACACGTTCGAGGAAATTCCACAACCCCCCAGCAAAGATGATCTTGCACTCCCACCAAGCATGGATGAAGCATCAACTGTCAGTTCAGCGAGCGTGACCAGGGGGATTGGCACCCATTGTGTAAGATGATCAGTGACCTCCACCTGGCGGCACACGTGTGTTGGCACCAGATCCCTGAACCACCCCCATGAGAATGCACCTGGCATCGCCCCCGTCCCGTTCTGTTCCCCAGCCCACCATTGTCCAGCAATGCTGCCCACACTGCCCCCCCACAACCCATCCTACTTTCCATCTCCCCATACTCCCGCGCCCTCTATACTCCTAATTCCCCCCCCCCCATGCGGCCCATCTCCCCAACTTCCCCCAGCCGAAACCCTCCTCACCAGCTCCCCACCTCCCGCGATGAACGATGCACGCGGCTAACTGTGCACTCTCTGTGTCCCTGCAGGACAAGCTGGCCCAGATGGGCTTGGGGGAGGTTCCGAACATGAGAGTCCTCACCCCCTACAAGGAATGGTCCCTGGAGATCGCAGGTTGGCCAAGGACAGATCTGTAACCAACGTAGAGGTCAGTGTACAGCACAGGGGTGAGGGTCCACCGGCCACCACCCAGGTGAACTGTAACACGTGAATTGTTAATACCATGGAGAATGACCCACCCCTCCCACTGACCATGTGTCCATTCTTCCTCAGGATCCCCATCCGACAGTTCTGCCCATCTGGGGTTTTCCCTCTCACCCCCGCCTCACATCAGAACATCTTGGAGGAGAGCACTGAGGATACCACCGTCGATGCGTCACAGCTGTCATCCTCACCCTCTACTACTGCAGAGGCACACACACCGGTGAGCAACGTTAGTGGACAGACCTCTGGGACACATTCTGGTGAGCACCACACACTTGCTGATGCAAGGGAAGGCAGCAGTTGGAGGTCTGCTGGGTCCCATTCAGACGCTGATCCTCTGGACCACAGAGCTGGTGAGATTCAGGGGGGAATGTCAGCAATCCTCCAGCAGGCCCATAGCCGATTGGAGGAGTCCCAGAGGCTACGGACGCAGGAGATGGTGCCGGCAATGCATGACACTGAGGTGTCCATCGCAGTGGAGAGCCTGGTGTATGACGTTGGCAGCATGAGTGGAGATGTCAAAGTGTAGCTCAGTCGGTGATGGCCATGGCTGAGCACCTCAACAGCGTGTCCAAGTTGCTGGGGGATGTGGCCTAGTACCAGGCAGACCTTGATTAGGCATGTCCCAGTCTCAGGTGGGCATACCTGAACTGCTGCAGAGCATGCCCCGGTCACTGGGGGACATGTCCCAGTCACAGATGGGCATTGTCGGGGCACTCCAGAGCATGTCCCAGTCACTGAGAGCCTCGCTGAGGGCATCACCACTGTGCTGCATACATTGGGGAGTCCCCAGGGCTGGTAGAGCCAAATGATGCAGGAACCTCCAGGGTTCGATCCAGCTGCCCATCCGTGCCGAGGTGAATCCCAAGACCGACCGGGAGGTATCGCTGGGTGCCAACCTGGAGTCACCATATGGAGTGGCGGTGGTGGCTAACCGCACCCCCGAGACCTACCCCACTGACAAGGATGCATCACGAGTCAGCGCCCGGAACAAGGTGGCACGGCAAATGTGCTGGGACCCTCCGACCCCTCAGAGGACACCCGTCACGGGCACTGAAGGCTGCGGAAGCCGTAAGCAGGGGGCTGCCCACAGGTCTAATGTGCATCCTGGGGATTCACCTAGACGCAGCAGTAGAGCACAGAAGGCTAAGCAGGTGAAGGATCACTGAGAGGGCACTGGGGTGGCCGGGGGGGGGAGTGTCTGGGAGAGGTGGGGAGGGTGATGTGGCTCCATCGGGAGATTGGGGCAGTTGGGGGACACATGTAAATTATTAAAAATTGTTGACCTTGGCCTCTGTGATCCCATTCCCCATCTCCCCAGACATGGAGGTCCTGGATTCCTTCCCCCACCGTCACTGCGCCCCTTCCACCCCAGCACACCACATGCAGGTAATGGGGGTGAACGAGCACTCCGCAGACAGGCAGGAATCAGACTATGGCATGGAATAAGGAGCACAGGCGCTCAGCTCTCAGCGCGTTATCATCACCCACCCCCCCTGCCCTCGACAGAAACCTGTTGACAGTGCCGACACAGACCCATCAACCCGCAGTGATGTTACACAGACCTTGGAAGGGTGGGAACTGGTGGGGGTGGGAGGTAAGGATGAAGGGGGGGTGGAATGGGGAGGGGAGGGGGAAAGCTGAGGGACGGGAAGGGGGGAAAATGATAAACGAGGCCACGTCCTATGTGAAGCGGGTGAGGATGAGGGCTTCCCTGGCCTTCCGGGCTTGTTGGACCCTCAGTGCAGCTGTGGGTCCTCCCCGGGCTCGTCCTTCAGCCCCTCCTGGTCCAGCGCCTCCTTGGCCACATGTTCCTCACCTCCACATCGTCCCGCTGCTGTGCCAGGTTGTGGAGGACCCAGCACACCACCACAAAGCAGGTGACCCTCTGGGAGTGTACTGCAGTGCACTACCAAAGTGGTTGAGGAATCGGAACCACATCTTGAAGAGACCAAGGTACCGCTCAATGACAGCCTGGGTGGCCACATAGGTCTCATTGTATTGGGGCTCCGCTTCAGTCACCAGCCTCCATACTGGCATCATTAGCTTGTCCTAATTCCCCTTATTCCCAAGAGCAAACCGGCCATCCTAGGGTGGTCCTCGAAGAGGCTGGGGATATCCGATTGCCCCAGGACGTAGCTGTCGTGCACATACACCCTGGAATGCGTGCACACACATGCATGACCTTCATGTGGTGGTTGAACATGAGCTGGATGTTCAGGGAGTGGAACCCCTTCCTGTTGATGTAGGGCACTCCCAGACGACCCAGTGAGTGCAAGGCGACATGCGAGCCATCTATTAGCCCCTGGATCTGGGGGCATCCTGTCGATGGCAGATATTCCTGCTGCCCATGCATCGTGTTGGGCTTGTTCCATGTCAAATTTTCTGTAGTCGGTTGCCTGGAAAAACAGGGCATCCATGACTTCACAGGTGCACTTGTGGGCTATAGTTTGTGATATGCTACACAAATCCCTGCTAAAGCCCTGGAATGAGCCTGAGGCCTAGAAGTTCAGGGCTGCGGTGACCTTGATGGCCATAGGGACTGGGTATCCTCCTCCACATAGTGGCAAGTCTGTGAGGACATGGCACAAGTACCGCACCGTCCCCTTCTTGAGGCGGAGCCTCCTGCAGCTGTCTGTCATTTGTTCAAAAGACCAGTGACACCGGTACACCTTGGGCCGTTGCAGGCCTCCCCCTCGATGAGTCTCACCCAGACCTGTTGGGAGCCCACCCATGGTATAGGGCGGGGCTCTGCACATGGGCTGCCGCCTCGAGTCTCTGTTGACGCTGCTGCTGCCATCTTGTCTGCTGTCTGACTGCCTGGCCTGCCAGCACCATTAGGGCGGATTCCGCAGGGTCCAAGATATCGTCCATACCGTTTAATATCTGTACTGAATTGGGAGAGGGTGTGAGACTGACAAGCAGCGTGTCTTCCATCCTGGGATCCTCCAATCCCTCCACTGTTCCCCCCCCCCCCCCCACAACCCAGCATGCCCTATCCATGTACCCCCAACTGCAGCGGGCAAACTTGCTCACTGGACCCCAGGTCCTATACCCCAGCCACCCACATGTGACATCACCTGAACTGGGCACTGGTCCTCTCTCCGGTGCATACACCCACCCTCCAGTTGGGGAAATGTCCCTGGTGCTGGGGACCAGCCCCTGGGTGTTCAGATGTTGGTTGCTGCATCCGTGGTGTTGCTTCCTGCCGTGCTCAGGCACTGTGCTTAAGCATCACAATCTGACTTGGATGCTAGGCAATAACCCCCACATGCTTCATGGCACTCCTATTCAAGGGGATCCACTTGGGATTTGTGAAGTGCTCACTTAAATACGATTGCCAATTCCATATTAGCAGTAGCCTATAGCCGCATGGCCTGAGGCCTCCACGGTCAGTGGGAGTTATGGGTGGTCGGTGCGACAGCCGGGCTGGGGTTGCCCCCGGAACAGGACCACATGTCCAAGGGTTGGCCTGGAGGACCCACGGGTGCTGAGACACCCATTCCCTCCCCCATCTGCCAGCCCAGCCCAGGCTATGGGTGGCCACCATCCTTACTCCACAACGTCCAACCGAGGTTGGCCCCCCTAGTGGCTCCCACATGCTCCCACTGAGCACAGAGGCAGCAACTGCAGTGCCCCCGGGCTCTTTGCCTGTGAACAAAGATGGCTACTCACTTCCTCAGGTCCCCAAAACAGCCCTTCGCAGTTTCACGTTTTTAAAAAGTACTAATCGGCGACCACGTGACCATTTGCTGGGGAGGCCGTTAGATCATGGAGGGCCATAGATAGGGGGTCGCTCCTATTAATTGTATGGAGATTGGGCTTAAGTGGTGATTATTAATTTCCGCCATGCTACGACCAACAGAATTCACCACCAGAAACGGGCCGGATCAATCGCAAACAGATTGGCGCCCGGAGCGGTTCTCAATTTCGGCCTCTCCCATGATTTAACGGCCTCATCGTGCTCTCGCTTAAGCGCAATTAATTCGCGCCCAATATCTCCGTATGTGGCTTGGTGTCATATTTTGTTCTATCAGACCCCTGTGAAGTACTTTCGGATGTCTTGTCAAATATTCCCGTACCAGCCTCCCCGAACAGGTGCCGAAATGTGGCGACTAGGGGCTTTTCACAGTAACTTCATTTGAAGCCTACTTGTGACAATAAGCGATTTTCATTTCATTTCATATAAATTGCCAGATAAATAAGACATTGTGGTAAAAGTAATTATTTATGACAAACCTATTGTCATCTGTTTCAACAAAGTTCACCAAGTTACAACTTATAAATATATAAAGAAACATTTTTCAAGTAAAATTAGGTTTCAAAACACTGCCCAGTTAATTTACTTCACAACAGACCTTGCATTCAGTGGTACACAAGTGAGTTTGAATGGAAACTCAACAGGAAAAGAAAATACTTTAAAAGAGGTGAAATTGTGCCTTTAATTTTCAGCAGAATCAGCCAAGTGCAAACTCAAGAACATCCTAAAGAAAGAGAACTAGAGAGGGAGAGAAGTGTATGGAAGGAATTCTCGAGTTTAGCACTCAAACAATTGAAGGATCTGCTGCCAATGGCGAATCAATTAAAATTGGTGACACACAAGAGGCAGATTTGGGGGGTGCAGAGATGGATGGAAGGTTGGAAGTGTAACAGATATAGGGAGAGGTAAGGGCATGAACGAGTTTGAAAGCAAGGATGAGGATCCTGTAGTCATGTGGCCTGACCACGAGTCAGTGAGCACAGAAATAATGGGTGACAATCTAAAGTGAAAATTATCCCCACTGAAACTGCAGTTTGAAAGAAGTCAGAAAAGTATATTGGTTTTATTATAATCAATTATTCAAAGATTATTTGCTGTATAACTTTTGTTCAAGAATGGCAATTATATTGTTATCCATCTTTGACCACCAGAGAATAAAGTTATGTTTGTTGAGTAAGAAAATGACAGAAAGTAATGGCAATTGATCCTGTTGTATTAGAAGCCCTTATTTCAAATTTGAAAACGGATGTTTAATTGGAAACATTCATAACGTAAGACCTTTACAGAACTGCAAACAATATTTCATGCCTCAGGAGAACATAACTGTAGGAACAAACATCTCAGTCACCAGTTGCTCCCCAGAGTTGAAACAACCATAACAAGATCACTGCCAGACAGAAAATCGCAGCTATTTTCATGGACATGGCAGTTCATACTGAACTTGATGGTTATTTGTTACTTATTGCCAGTATTTGGCTCGTTCCCACTCTTAATATTCCATTCATATACTTTTAAGTGCTGAATTTAAAACAATATAAAAGCTAAAATGATTAAAAATGAGAAGCTTACATTTTACAGTACTTATTTTATTTGTATACAGAATCGCTACAGACAAGACACCATATTGCTGATGCATATAATTTGTTCCATTTTCTTCTGCTGTTTTTGCTTTAGACATACCAAACAAATCTTAAGACCAGTTTACAACACTGAAATGAATTACAGAATTGGAAAAAAAAACATATCCAAATATTCTGTGTGTTTCTTTGCAAATCATTTGCATTGTTATTTCACAATATCTGGAGGGCATTTTTTAGAATTAACAGAAAAAAGAAATCAGTGCTCAAGCTGAGACAGAACAGCCAAAGGCCCTAAAACAGTGATTATTTCAAAGTAGCTCAAATTCTGGCCATCTAGCTACAGATTCTTGCACAGTGTCATATGATTCACCCTGAACCAGTATTGACTCATACAAATCATTGAAAAACATGTACATTCTTTAGAATCTATGCATCATAACAGCCATTCTTTTCTTTTTTTTTTGTCTTGCTTATTTATGAGAACTTTAAAACATTTATGTTTTCGGGAAACAAAGAATTTTCACCATATTTTGGTGTCCAATATGATATAAAAGTAAAACGAAAGTAAACTCAGATGTGGCACAGCGACAGTACTGAAATCATCACATTAATTGTTTCTGGACCTTGGTTCTTCTCAAAACTAATTTTCACCAGTGCAGCTTAGCAGTCATTTGTAATGCCTGTCAGACAGAGATGTGTTTTTACTTTAAAAATATCAAACAAAGGTGACTAACGTCATCCATGTGGTCTCCCTGGGGATGCAATTTTTCTTGGGAGAGTGATCAAAATGGATGATGGCATATCTGTTTTACACTCTGCCTGATTTTAATTTCCAATCTATTTGCTATTGCCCACTTTGTGTTACTTTCCAAATGGATTTTCACCCCCCCCCCCCCCCCCCCCCCTCCCCCAACCAGTGTTTCAATAGAAGATGTTTACTGAGATCCATGCTTTTTCAAGAAGAAATTTTGGCTCTTTTGTTTTTAAATAGCACAAATGCATGCATTAAAGGGTGCGTTTACATCGTGCACACTTGTCCACAATTCCTGTTTACATTGCTTGGCTTCTGCCTGGCTGGAACTTCAACTGTCCTCTATAAGAGAGCTGTGCGTGTCTGAATAGACACATATCCAGAGTTCTTCCACAAGCACTAGTAATTTGAGTGCCAAGAAAGCAAGGAGGGGAAACTCTCTTTAACCTTTTTACTGAGGTAAAATAAGTTTACAAAGCACCCAGGCAATGGTGAATTTACACTCCATATGGTGTCAAGTGTGATACTGCCCAATCCACAGAATTTCGCTCCACCAGGTTGTACCGTCTCTGGATTTACACTTAAACAGGGCAGCGGTATGAAGCTTAAATCAGGTCACATGGTCCTACACTTCGGCAGAGTAAATACAGGTTAAACCATATCATCTAAAATTCCGTTTTATGCATGTGATTTTATTATATACTTTTGGGTGGAGAGGAATGATAATACATAGAGGTTCAGTGCTCAATTTGGTGAGATGCGAATAGCTGGCTACTATTATTACAGCCAGGGTGTGCATCATTTGTTTCAAAGTACTGCAGTTCTTTCTCATTTCCACAAAACTTATAGAAACATAAATACCCATTCTCTGCTTCATTAATAAATCAACAAATTTCAATTTATCTGGCAAGAAAAGTATTTGATTGCTGAAAAAAAATTCCTTCTCAAGTATGGAACCTTGATTCCTTGGTCACCTTCAAAGCATTTCCATAATATCCTGTGTCCCTAAAATGACATGCTTTTGTGATTCAACAGCTGTGAGGTTTCAAAGATTTCACAAACATGGGATTCTAGTGATCCATCATGCCTAGATATAACTGGGGCACTGATTTTCTTTTGCAGGTAATTAAAACAACTGTATTAAGTGTATCTTTATACCAGCAGCAACATAACGTTTGCTAGATTATGATGAAAAGCTAATCTCCCAAATTGGCATTTCCAGGAATCAGTTTGCCCATGACAAGAGATGCCAAGTTCCACATGCAAGGTTATGAGCTGCACATTGAAATTTGACAGACAGAAAAAAAACAAACACTAATTTTTTTACACAAAACAGCCAAAAACAGCCAAATCAATACAAAATGCACCATGCAATAGGTGTGAAGCTGGTGATTTTACATAAAAACCAGTGGCTTAATGACCACCACAGAAGTGATGTTACTTCAGCAATTTACAAAAATGATGTTTATAAACAAAATTATGAAAATTATATCCTAGTGTCTACTTAAGTGTCCAAGACTACAATGTCAAGAGGTGCCATGATACAACGATCAACCCAATGACAGCTGGGGAAATATGCAATAAAATATAGAATAAAGGTAGATTGGAAAAGGCATGTGATTTAACCATTGTGCTATGTCTAGAACAGTGTGTTCAGTCAACTAGTCTTAAAAGATATCTGTAAAATTAACTTCCTAAACACTCCTAGCACTTTCCAATATACGCAACAGACATTAACATCAAACAAATAAAATCTGATTGTCCATACTGTGCCCATTTTGTCTTGGTACTGCATTTTACAGATTTGTTGTAATAGCACTGACACATTGTACAATGACTAAAGATATTCATTCTTACAACATAAAATTCACCTCCATAAAAATTGGAATGAAAGTTGCAGAAAGAGAGTTTTGGTTCTAAGAAAACACAGGGTGCGTCCATTTACTTCAGCCGACAATGTTTGCCTGAGACAATACAAGCAAGCAGACACATTGCACTTAATGACACAACTCTGGGAATTGCGTGCTCACATCTATTGGAACCATCGAAATGCTGCTCCTGAAGGAAGAATCACCTTCTGAAAACAGAAAAAAAAGAAAACGATAATAATGGCTTAATACAAGAAATAAACAGTAATAACTGCCGACTCACAATATTCTTAGTGCTGCAAAGTGAAATCCTGCCATGTTCAATAGCTTAAGGACAAGTGGTTTTAAGAAAACTGGTCTGTGACGAAGCTACTTCTGAGTAACCACCCAGATTTCACATTAAAAAAATTAGTACATTGGATACTCTTACTCCAGAAGGAGCAGCAAAGAATAATCATTTACATTTTCAGTAGCTAATCCGCCATTGCCAAATAGATGGATTTCTTCCTTTGCATCACACTTTCACTTATTTTCCAAAGTTTGACCTCCACCACAATAAAAACAGATGCTAATTCTGCCCATTTTCCTTTCTGAGTTGTTGCTTAAAGTGCCTACTTGTTCATCAGTTGCACAATGATCAATTTCTATCTGGCCACTGCTAATGTCCCCCAGTGGGGACAGATCATGCATCAGCCCTTCCACCAACTTATACTTTATTGATAAGCATTCCTTCTTTCAAAACTCCCAAGGACTGGAGTGGGAGAAATAGGGCTAGATCTTCCATTCTGGAGACTCAGTGCTCCCACCACTCCTGGTGTATAATCACTCCTGGGCTAGATTCTCTATCGGCGGGATGCTCCGTTTTGCCGGCAGCCCAGGGTTTTCCCAACGGCGTGGGGCTGTCCGATAATGGGAAACCCCATTGACTAGCCGGCGTAACGGAGCATCCCACCGGTGGGGATAACAGAAATGTGGCAGGGAACGGCCGAGAATCCAGCCCCTGGTCTCCGCTGGATGGTGCCCAGGGGCGATACCCTCACCTTCTTCATGCAAATTTATTTCCTCACAAATCTTCACAATCAGCAGCTGTGTCTTATATCAGGGAGAGGTGCGTGTTTGATTGAAGAAGAGAAATCTACACCTTGTCAAAGTGGTGATTTTTCATGTAAGAGCTTAGTTTGTGGAGCAATCACACAGTTAACTCGCTGCCACCATCGCACCTTCCTGCTCCCGCACACTTGAATCCAGTAACCATTCTCCACCCGCCCCCTCCCCATACACACACACACACACTTCAATCCAAAATCACTGATAAGCAGACAAGAATCCAGGCTAATATTCCTGCCCATATTCTAGGGGTGCCAAGCTAACCACAGCAAAATGGCTAAATGAGCACAGTTCCACACAGAGCAACTATAACAGCTTCTTTAAAAATCAGGCGTGTAATAATAATAATAATAATCTATATTAGTGTCACAAATAGGCTTACATTAACACGACAATGAAGTTACTGTGAAAAGCCCCCCTAGTTGCCACATTCCGGCACCTGTTAGGTTACGCTGAGGGAGAATTCAGAATGTCCAATTCACCTAACAGCACGTCTTTCAGGACTTTTGGAAGGAAACCGGAGCACCCGGAGGAAACCCACGCAGACACGGGGAGAACCCATGAAGACTCCGCACAGTGACCCAAGCCGGGAATCGAACCCGGGTCCCTAGCACTGTGAAACAACAGTGCTAACCGCTGTGCTATCTATATAGGATATATATATATATGTATGCATGTTGTTTCATCTGTAGTTGGTTTCACCAATAATAATCCTCGTTGTTTGTAGTCTGCATGTTCAAGAAGTGATTTACCTATCTACGTCAGTCCTGAAAAATTGATATAAATTGTCTAACTATCAAACATGCTTCCAACCCAAATTAATGTTGTTCAATCTTAAATTCACCCAGGAACATAGAACAAATGTTTGACAGATCTTTATTTAAATATAAAAGAAGAAAAACAGTGAGTAACCCACTTCTCTTCTTCTACCGAGGTGTTCCCCGCATTTGAGGAGTGGCTATGGAACAACAAAATTGTACTTACCCAAGAGAAAACCTGTCATGGTGATCCCTCCATGGGGTGGGGGGGGGGGGGGGGGCACACATGTAAAGACATTTATCTTCTGCGGTGGGCACTAAATTCCAAAGCTAAATTGGTCCCAATCAGGAACTTTTGTTCAAATAGACCATTAAAAGCATGCTGAATAACTAGTGTTGCAGATTGCTGAGTGATACTAATATCACTTTGGTCAAGGACACAGCTAGGATTTTGGCAGGATAGCCTTCCATTGCCTCAATTGTGAATTTGTTCTTTAGACAACAGCAGAGTAATGAATATCAATAGTCATCTATAAACTGCGTGCTGAAATAGATTGGCCTATTTCTCCCTCTTTGTTGACGATGAATTGACTCCGAGATCGGAGTCCAGATTATCGATAAGCAGAAGAATAGAACTAACTCTAATATCAGGCTGTACTCGAGTTTTGTTTGGAACATTATACCCATTTTCTGTCATGCTGTGTCCTCAAACTACTGAATAAGCCTCAATTTAAAGCTGAAGAGTTAGTGATCTATATCCAGTGTGTTATAAAAATAATCTCTAATTAATTAATTCAGGCTTCAGCATCCCTCACTGTAAATGGAATCAGCTGATCCTGCTGGAGCCTGCATGGAAAACGTTCTCCATCTATAAAAAAGAGCCAGAATCACTATTTTCACCTCTAGCTCCTGGAACAGTCTATTGTGAAGTTACTATTAAACATTGCAAAGTTAGCCACAAAGGAAAGCTCTGTGGCTTGATTCTTCGTTCATGAAACTACGTGTTGACGCTGGGGCAGGATTCGTGGAGTTCCACGACAGCTAAACTGGCGCCGCACCTGGACCGATTCAGCTACTGTTAAGGAGCTAGCATTGGGACCACGTGGAACACAATCGATTCCAATGAGAAACTGTGTGGGATTCGCCGGTTTCACGATTGACACTCAGAAGGCTGACAAGCTGCAGCTGCAGATACACACTTCGCAGCCCACATAGACCATCCCAGCAAAAAGATGGCAGCCAGACGTGCGGCCCCATGATTCACCGACGCCGAGCTGGATACCCTCCTGGATGTCGTGGAGGAGAGGCGAGTCACCCTTGCAGTCGGCCCGGGAAGGGGGCTGCCAGCCGCCGCCATTCGCTGTCCCTGCAGGTGGCAGAGATGGTCAGAGTCACCAGCAACACCATCTGGACTGGCCTGCAGTGCCGTCAGCAACTGCACAACGTCCTCAGGGTAGCCAGGGTGAGTAGGCACCACTGTGGCCCTGGTACCTACCCCCCTCACACACCCATAGCCTCAACCCTCCCCCATCGCACCAGGACAGCCGAACCCCAACCGTGCAGCACTTGCCGGCACCATACCAGTCGCCATGGCTGAGTGCCCTGGCTGCTGAAGCCACCAGCTGCCCAACCCCTGGGCTGCATGTGTCAGACTGTCTAACGCCGCCCCCTGAAGGAGAAGGCCGCTCATAACTGCAGGGAGTGGGGGAAACCTGGAGGGGGACCACCAGACCTGCGGCCACTCATCGCGGCAGAGTACGGGCCCAGGACGTGGTCAATGGTCCCGAGGAAAGGGCGGTTGCCTGGGTGCAGATCGGCCTCGGATAAGGAACTGAGACCTGCTGTGTTTCGGTTCCCCGTGCTTTAGCACCCCCTCCAACACCACCCTCACCGCCCCACACCACCCTCACCTCCACCACCTTCCCGGTCCCACGACCCCCCCGGTCCGCGATCTAATCATGCATCTTGACTTGTGTTTTGCAGGACCCGGCGGTGGGGGAGCCGACCGTTCTGGTGTTCCCCAGCCACAGCCACAGCCCGAATCCCGGGAGACAAGTAGCGAAGACAACACTGACACGAGTTGACTTGTATGTCCGAAACCCAGGCCACCCCGGAGCTCGAGTCTGAGGACGATACGGATCACAGCTCTCTCCAACACCCTCCACCATCCAAAATCGCTCACCTCGGTTGGCACTTTAGCAAAGAGGCTCATGGGACACTATCTGGTGCGTACCACACAAAAAGATGGAAGTAGGAACACCCGAGGAGGCGGATAGTCGGAGGGCAGGCCGTCCCCAGTGACCAGCTGCCATCCAGATGGGTTTCGGGCTTCAGGAACGGACAGTCCCATCGATTGTGGAGTCGCAGAAACAGGGACAAGTTGAAGGGGATGTCGGCAAACATCCAGCACCTGCAGGTGGAGGAGTCCAACTGAGTGCAAGAGCAGGAGGTGGAGCCAGCCATGCGTGCCACCCAGGCTAACACCTCACAGGTGGCGTCCACGCTGGAGGCCTTGGGAGTGAGGGTCACAGCTATGCATCAGCATGCCCAAGGCCTGGGGCATTCTGTGCAGATGGTGGCCGTGGCTCGGGGCAGAGCTACCCTCTTAAAAGGCAGCCATGTGCCAGAGCTACTTCGACAATGCAGCGGCGCTCCTGAGCCTGGTCCAGTCACAGCGGGCCATGGCTGAGTGCGTTGGCAGTATTACCCAGGCACTGACCGACATGGCACAGACACAGAGAGAGGTGGCCCAGTGCCAGAGGGAGCTGGCGCAGTCACTGGTTGATGTGGCATAGATCCGGAAGGTGGTGGCACAGTCACAGCGTGATGTGACGCAGTCCTAGACGGAGGTTTTCCAGTCCTTGTGCTCCATGAGTACGAGTATGCAGACCCTGGCCAAGACAAGGACGGGCCTCCAGGACTTGCCGTGGCAGGAAAGCCTCAAGGGATAGCTCCGCTTGCACGTCCCTCCCTTGGAATAGCCAGGTGCCATCCGGGATAGGGGGGTGGGTGACGGTATCCGTGCCCCTGGCCAGTTCCTCCCCCATAGTCGGTGAATCTCGGGGCGATCGGACCGTCCCGTATGCATTGGCCCCATATCGTGTCCATCCTCCTCCTCCCCCGCATCCTCCTCATTGGAGGAGGCATCCGTTCATCCTCCTCCTCTAGCACATCATCCCTCTGCTGCGTGATGTTGTGGAGGACGCAGCAGGCCGCCACGATAGGGTCAATCCTCCCAGTGTCATATTGGAGAGCTCCTCCAGAGTGACCCAGGCACTCGAACTGCATCTTCAGGATGCCAAAGCACCACTCGATCATGTCCTGGTCGCAGCATGGGCATCGTTGTAGCTGATCTTCTTGTCGATCTGTAGCCATCAGATAGGTCATCAGTCATGACAGCAACGGATAACCACTGTCGCCCAGGAGCCAACCCCCCAGCCGGGGCTTCGCCTCAAAGAGACCGGGAATCGTTGACTGTACCAGGATGAAGGCGTCGTGCATACTGCCCGGGTATAGGGCGCAGACGTGCCTGATGCACATCTAATGGTCACATACCAGCTGCACGTTCAAGTGGAACCCCTTTCGGATTGTGTACATCGATCTGTAATCTGCAGGTGCTCGTAGGGCACCAGTAATCCTGTCAATCATCCCCTGGACCCGAGGCATGTTGGCGATGGTGGCAAACCCTGTTGCTCGGGCACCCATGTGGGCTCGGTCCACATTGAAATGGGATGTATTGTGTAATATGGGCGCAGATGCACCTGTGCACCGAGCTCTGTGAGATCCCGCACAGGTCCCCACTCGATGCCTGGAGGGAGCCCGTGGCATAAAGATTCAGGGCGACCATAACCTTGAGATGGCCACCGGGAGCAGGTGTCCTCTCCCATTCCCTCCCGGTGCCAGGTGAACCATGATCTGGCAAATACGTCGCACTGTCCCCCTGCTCAGCCGGAGTCTTCGACAGCATGTCCAGTCTGACAGGTCCTCGAATGTTCGACACAGCCGGTTCATGCAAGGCCTCATGCTGTGCCCCCTTTGCACCACCTGCTCCTTGGCCAGTTGGGTAGCCGGAACTCCATCCTCAGCGGCTGCCTCCTCCTGTTGTGGTGCTGCATGTTAGCTGCTGCTCGCTCTACTGCTGCAGCTTCCTCCTCCTCAAGAAGCTGCTGCTCGTATGACCACAGGGCATCCCACAGGACTGCGGCGACTAGGAGGAAGGCTGATATTGCTGGTTGAATTCCAAAATCCATTGTCTGCAAGGGGTGAAATACCGACATGTTAGCAGGTGCGTACCCCCGTGCCCAAGCAGGTCCAATAGGCTACATGGTGGCCCCGGTTGGCACTGCGGACTCTGCCCCAACATGTCCCCCACCCCACCCCCCATCTTCTGCGCACCCCTGACCCCACTGGTGCCCAGCACCGTGGGAGCCTCTGGCCCTGGCGCTCGACCCTGTTGCCAGGGGTAAAGTCAGCTGCAGCTGTCCTTGGCAGCAGTATGCTCCGCGACCTCCATCTGGCACCCCCTATAGGCAGTACTGTGGGCATTGTCCTTGGGTGGGTCACATGATACCCTGCCGGTGGGTTCCGGCTGGTCGGGGTTGTTGGCTGGAGGGTGGGGGCAGTGTGGTGAGGGCATCAATACGGCCGGTGTCACTCTGCAGAACCAGGGGCCAAGGTGGGTGGTCAGTGGGACGTGCAGGAAGGCTGCCTTGCAGGCCATGGCAATGACGGTCCATGCCTGGACAATGCCCCAGTGCCACGAGGATCACCCCGGCCCCATGGCCCTTCCCCCATCACCTCCCCACTGAGCCAGCACGGCCTGTGTAAAACCTGGCAGCCCACACTCACGCCTCTCCATGTTCTACCTCCCCTCTCTCCCTCATCAGACACGGTGCCAGTTGCATGATTTTTTAAAAGCACAAGTGAACCTCGCTGTCAGAATTTTCCCCGGTGGAGGCGGAGAATCGCGGAGTCCCCGGAAAATACCAGGTCAGGCCGGCTAACGGTATGCCAATGGCGTTTACTGTAGGTGCGGAGTAGAACGCATTGACACCGCTGTCATGGCACCGGAAAATTGTGATTTGGCGTTAAACCAGCGTCCGATTTCAGCTTCAAAACCAATTCTCTGCTCAATCGCATTTCCTGTTTCCAGTGTAAGCAACGGAGAATCCCAACCCTTATGTATTTGATATCTATGTTTGCTGCCTGTACTTCTAAAGTTTTCCTTATAATTGCAATGTAAAAGATAGTAAAGATGTAATAAACAATGCGATAAGGCTTTTGAGGCACGGATTGTCCCATACCATTGAAAAGGTTCCTCCCTGTGACAGTGGGCTGGATTCTTCACCGTCCGCAGCCGAGTTCTCGATGCGGCGGAGAATCCAGTATCCGGCAAAAAACGGGATTGGGGCCGTTCTGATACTCCGGTTCGCCCCTGGTGGTGATATCAAAATTTGTGCCCTGCACTAGCTGGTGGACTGGGCATGTGATTCTCCGGTCCTCTAGGCCGGGATTCACATGGGCGAGAATTGGTGCAGATATTCACCAGCATGGTCCTGACAGGGTGGGCCAAAGGGATAACTGTTAAAGGGAGTCCCCCCCCAAAGTCCATCGGAGGACCAGCCTCACCACAAAAAATGTAAATCCTGCCCACCCCATCCCCACCAGAAATACCCCCCATTACAGCTACCCCCACCAGAAACGCCCCCATAAGAGACCCCACCAGAAATCCCCCCATAAGGGAGATCCCTGCCTGGAAGCCTCCGATAAGATAGACTATCTATGATTGGCAGCTGTTGGACCAGTGAAAGCCAGTAAATTGCTCTCACTTCATATTTTTCTCTGCAGAAAGCACTCAATGGTCTCGCAATCCCAATCTTGCAATCCCAACAGAGTTTAGATTTCCTGTCTCTTACCCAAGGGTGTTGGGAGTTAACTGTAGTACACTCACGGACATCAGCTGAAGCTGACTCAGCACAGAATAAGGATTGTTCCCAGCTTCTTTGTGGTATTCTTTTACAGCCCTTCCTGCAGGTGGGATTTTCTGTCCTACCAAAGTCAATAGATATTTGAAAGGCTCATCACAGATTCTGGCCACCCCCCTGCCACAATGGGGCAATAAATATTCTGTCCTTTGTATCGTGTACCATCTGAGCCATTAGCAACAACAAAAGTACTAAAGTAAAGAAAATATGAAATGAGACTTGTCACGGCCAAAATACTCCCTCATTTAAAAAAAAATTTAGAGTAGTCAATTATTTTTATTTTCCAATTAAGGGGCAATATAGCATGGCCAATCCACCTACCCTGCACATCTCTGGGCTGTAGGGGTGAAACGCACGCAGACACGGGGAGAATGTGCAAACTCCACAGGGACAGTGACCCAGGGCCAGGATTCGAACCCGGGTCCTCAGCGCCGTAGGTAGCAATGCTAACCACTGCGCCACATGCCCCCCTCACTACCTCATTTATAGTTAACAAGAGGTAAAATTAGAGAGGGAAGGCTTTGTTTGTGGAAGTAATCTATTTTCTAAGAATGCATGATGCAATTTTCAATTTAGACATTTATTGGATAATATTCTTATTCTCATACAGAGCAGTATCATGAATTATTTGTAAATCATTGATAACATCCAGTTGCTGCATGTGACAATTGCTCTACTTTCTTATACATACTTTACAACAACCAAGTTTCACCATTCTTTAACATGTCAAGTAGGCTGGGTTCAATGACACAGTAACAATCATTCACTTTTGTTACCACAAGTACCATGGAGTATGAAACCGGGGCATACACACAGCTCTAAGTAAATATTTGCGGATTTGTCACAGCAATAGTCTATATAAATTGGTCAGTACTTCCCTTAAATCAAGTATAGCAGTGTCAGGGAAATTAATAAATATAATTGTCAGACTACTTTTGTTCAAAATTACGATAAAGTCCATTATAACCATTGCATTTAAACAGCTCATTTTAAATTTTGGTCTCAAAAATCTGGATGAACGTGTCATAACTATGCTAATCCATGGCTCCCACTAAATTTCCAGTGATCAGGACCTGGAGCTTCTTGTGATGCTGCCCCAACGGAATTCATCCAATCAACCAAAATAGTTCAAACATTATGGAACTTCAAACATAAATGATGTTAGGTGTAAATCAAATTCTGTGAACTTTTTGCGCTGGCTTAAAAAACACTGCGCCAGAGACCAGCCCTGCCCACAAAACCAGCACATCTCCAAGTTGAATTAATCGAGATTGGTAATTCCCACTAAATGCATATGTTTACGAACCTTTGAAGAGGCTTTTAAAAGTAAACTGGCAAGTGTTTGAATATATATCTTTAAAATTGACAAGGAAACTGACTACAGTACAGATTACAACTAGCAAATGATTCTGTCTAGTTTTCTTGAAAACCATTCTCACTTATTTAAAAACTGGTTGCTCAGAAGTTGTGACTAGACATTGATTAAAAATAATAATTATTATTCGTGGTGAGCACATATGCAGCTCTATCAAATCAACTTAACAAGTTACCACTTAAAAATATCAAGAAATGAAAGAAAATCACTTATTGTCACAAGTAGGCTTCAAATGAAGATACTGTGAAAAGCCCCTAGTCGCCACATTCCGGCGCCTGTTCGGGGAGGCTGGTACAGGAATCGAACCGTGCTGCTGGCCTGCCTTGGTCTGCTTTAAAAGCCAGCGATTTAGCCCAGTGCTAGTCTTAAAGCATTTTTAAAAATTAAATTCGGAATACTTCCTGACTGTGCGGATTGAAGGCAGATTTTACATTTGGTGATAAGCAAAATGAGCTTGAATGGAAATTGGAGGAAAAATAAACTTCTCTGAACTGGCACAAGTTTGAGCACAACTTTCACCCAGATCACCGATTGCAGCCAAACAGAGACCCTACCCCTAAATATTATTGTTTAATTGCAGTCAATATAATATATATGAATAATTTTCCTCAAACTCACTGAAAACAAAATAATTATATAGAATTTGATGCACAATGCAAAACAATGTTATGAACCAACATTTCTGTTCATATGAGTAAATATTAAAACATATACAGATTTGTTTACACTTCTATTTGTCACACTACATTGCTAACTGAATGCACGGGCACATGTATAATAATCAACTTCTGCACCTTTACTACTGTGGCAGTTCAATTTTCCCTTTCTGGCAATTCTGCTACATTTGATATCTCTACAGGTGGCCTGACTGAGATCACTATATGGGAGAATTATCAGGAATCCTTGTCCTAACACTGCAGTGTTGCATGCCATCACATCAATGTGTTGTGCCACCATGACCACACAGCACTAACATAAACCACAATATCATGTGCTTTCATTTCCTTGTACAAATTACCTTACTCCAGAAGCTATGCTAGTAAACTTGTGCAATAATATCTGCAAAAGAGTGAATATAAATTGGCAAATGCGGGGCGACGTGGTGGTGGTGCAGTGGTTAGCTCTGCTGCCTACAGCGCTGAGGACCTGGGTTCGATCCCGGCCCCAGGTCACTGCCTGTGTGGAGTTTGCACATTATCCCTGTGTCTGCATGTGTTTCATCCCCACAAACCAAAGATGTGCAGGTTAGGTGGATTGGCCACACTAAATTGCCCCTTAATTGGATAAAAATAATTGGGTACTCTAAATTTAAAAAAAAAATTTAATAAATAAATTGGCAAATGTACAACACATCCTACTTGTTCCAGGATCAAGGATCATGAACCAGGGCACTACATTTGTCTCTGAGAATGATCAGTTTCTTGGAGGCAGTATGATTTTTATTCATTCATAGAATCTGGGATTGGCTGGCAAGACCAGCATTAATTGTCCATCCTTAATTACCCTCAAGAAGGTGGTGGTTAGCCGCCTTCTTGTGTCGTGTAGTGAGTTCCAGAATTTTGATTCAGCAATGGTGAATGAACAAGGATATATTTCTAAGCCAACGTGGAGTGTAACTTGGAGAGGAGCACATAGGTGTTCCTTTGCATTCGCTGTTTTTATCTTTCTAGGTAGCAGGGGTCACCGATTTGGGAGATGTTGCAGGAGAAACTATGACAAATTGCTGCAGTGTTGTGGAGGGAAGGAGGGGATAAGGTGGTGGATTGGGTGTTGATCAAATAAGCTGCTTTGTCCTGGGTGACGTTTAATTTCTTGAGGGCTGCTGGAGCTTAACTCATCTAGGCAACTGGAGGGGATTGCATCACACTCAAGACTTATGCCTCTGGGGAAGGCTTTGGGGAGTCAGGTGGTGAGTTACTCACTGCAGAATTCCCAACCTTTGACCTGTTCTTGTGACCACTGACCTAAGTGGCAGGTCAAGTTATGTTTTAGTGGATGGTAACACCTGCAATATTGGTGGTGGGGAATTTAATAATGGCAATGCCACAGAATATAAAAGGAGAAGTGGCTTGACTCTCTCTTTTACTGGCTAAGATTGAAATTTACCCAGGTCTTGTTGCATGCCAACATCATAGATATCATAGAATTTACAGTGCAGAAGGAGGCCATTCGGCCCATCGAGTCTGCACCGGCTCTTGGAAAGAGCACCCTACCCAAGGTCAACACCTCCACCCTATCCCCACAACCCAGTAACCCCACCCAACACTAAAGGCAATTTTGGACACTAAGGGCAATTTATCATGGCCAATCCACCTAACCTGCACATCTTTGGACTGTGGGAGGAAACCGGAGCACCCGGAGGAAACCCACGCACACACGGGGAGGATGTGCAGACTCGACACAGACAGTGACCCAAGCCGGAATCAAACCTGGGACCCTGGAGCTGTGAAGCAATTGTGCTATCCACAATGCTACCGTGCTGCCTAGAAGTGCTTCATTGTTCATTGAGGTGTTTGCAATAGAACCAAACACTGTGCAGTCATCAACGAACCTTCAGATCGAATGGCAGAGGGAAGGTCAGTGTTGAAGAAATTGAAGGTGGTTGGATCCATGATAACAGCCTGAGGAACTCCTGCAGCAAGTCATTGGATTGAGTTGATTGGTCTCCAGCAACCTCAACCATCTTCCTTTGTGTTACTAGTGACTCCAAACATCTTCCCTAATTACTATTAACTTAAATTTTACTCAGGCTCCTTGACGCCACATTTGCCCAAATGCTACCTTGGTGTCAAGGGGAGTCACTCTCACATCATTGCTGGAATTCAGCTCTTTTGTCCACTTTTGGACTAAGTCTGTCATGAGATCTGGAGCTGAGTGGCCCTTGGCGGAAACCAAGCTGAGCATGAGTAAGCAGGCTGTTGGTAAATCAGTGTCACTTGATTGTCAATAATCCCTTCCATCACTTTGTTGATAATTGGAAATCGGCTAATGGAGTGGTAATTGGTAGGATTAGATTAGTCCTGTTTTTTGTTGGCAAGACAGCTGGGTAATCTTCTACTTTGTCAACAGGTAGATCCCAGTGTTGTAGCTGTACTGGAAAACCTTGGCTAGAGGCGTGGTTAGTTCTGGAGTTCATGACTTGAGCACTACAGCCAGGATCTATTCAAGGACCACAGCAGTTGATGTATCCAGTACACTCACCTATTTTCCTGTTTTCAGGTGGAGTGAATTGAATTGGTTGAAAACTGTTTTTTGTGAGGAGGAGGCAAAGTTAGATCATCCACTTGGCACTTATGGCTGAAGATAGTTGCAATCCCTTCAGTTTTGTCTTTTGCACTCACATGATGGGCTCCACCATCATTAAGGAATGTTCACAGAGTCTCCTCTTCCTGTTAATTGTTTAGTTGTTCACTACTCTTCACAACTAGTTGTGGCAGGATTTAGAGCTTTGATCTGATTCAACGGCTGGGAGATCACTTAGCTTAGTCTATGACATGCTGCTTCAGCTGTTTAGCGCATATGTAATTGTGCCTTGTACCTTCAGCAGATTGGCACCTCATCTTAAGGTATGGTAGGTGACATGTTATTTTACACTCCTTACTGATCTCCTAGCTTGATGATAATGGTAGGGCGAAGGATATGTTGGGCCATGTGGTTACAGATTGCAGTGTAACATAGTTGCCTCATGGCTATTATATCTGGTCTGCATCTATTATATTTTGCGTCGTGTTAGTGTCAAACAACACAATGGAGGGTGTCTTCAGTGTGAAAATAGGATTTGGTCTCCTACCAATACTGTTGTGGACAGATGCATCTGTGATGGGTAGGTGGGTGAGGATGAGGTGAAGTAGGTTTTTTCCCTCTGGTATTGGTTCACTCACAACTGCTGCAGGCCCCGTTTTTCCCTTCAAACCCAGCCAGTTTGGCCAGTAGTGGTGTACCAAGTACCAAGCTACTCTTGATAATGGACATTCTGTGCCCTTCCTGTCATCAGTGCTTCTTCCAAGTGGTTTGTAACATGGTGGAATATTGATGCATCAGCTGAGGGAAGGGAGTAATCAGCGAGTTTCCTTTCCCATGTTTGACCTGATGCATTGAAACCTCATAAGGTGTAGAGCTAAAGCTGGGGGCTCCCAGAGCGACACCCTCACGATGGTATGCCACCGTACCTTCAACTCTGGTGAGCCTGTCTTGCCGATGACACAGGACAGACCCAGAGATGGTCATGGAGGAGAAAGAGCATTGTGTGAGGCTGTCACACAGGAGATCTGACAGCATGTGAGGAGAGAGAAACGCAGAGTTAATGTTTTATTTCTATGACTTTTCATCATGAAAAGTCATTGACTTGAAAAATTAATTCTGTTTCTTTCTCCATAGATGCTACCTGATCTGCGTTTCTGAAGTATTTTCTGGGTTAAATTTTCAGATTTCCAGCACCCCCAGTACCTTGCTTTCGTCTGTCAAGCTTGATATATCTATGGGACAGCGCGCTCAATTTTGGCACAGATCCCCATATGTTAGTGAAGAGAACTTCATACGGTTGACTGGTTTGAGTAAAAGCAAATTACTGTGGATGCTGGATTCTGAAACCAAAAGAGAAAATGCTGGAAAATCTCAGCAGGTTTGGCAGCATCTGCAGGGAGAGAAAACAGCTAATGTTTCGAGTCCAGATGATCCTCTGTCCAATGGGTCATTCGGACTCAAAATGTTAGCTGTTTTCTCTCCCTGCAGATGCTGCTAGACCTGCTGAGATTTTCCAGCATTTTCTCTTTTGGTGACTGGTTTGAGTGTTCCATTGTTTTATCTGAATCAGATGCCCAGGGTGAAGTCTAATGATCTGTCCTGTTTTATTCATATTATGCTTTTCTGGTAGTGGTTTGGCACAACAAACTAACTTGTTGTGGCATTTCAGATGACAGTTAAGAGTCTAGCATAGTGCTGTGGCACAGGAGTCACATATAGGTTAGATTAGGCAAGGATGATTAAATATTAGTGGACCAGATAGCATTGAGTACCAGTGAAAAAGGGTGCTATTTGATTGGTCCCCCATTATACATCTCTCTCAGTTTTCAACTCCACTGACTTCAATCCTGACCAATGGATAATGGGCGGGATCCTCCCAAATCCGCGCGATGGCCTGATGCCGGCGTAAAAAGCGACGCGAATCACTCCGACGTCAGGCCGACCGGAAGTTGCGAAATCCTCCGCACGTCCGGGGGCTAGGCCGACACCAGAGGGGTTGGCGCCACGCCAACCGGCGGCGAAGGGCCGGTGCGGGTTAGCGCTTGCGCAGAACCAGCTGCCGTATTCTAGCGCATGCTCAGGGGGGTGACTTCTCCGCGCCGGCCTTGGCGGAGCCCTACAGAGGCCGGCGTGGAAGGAAGGAGTGCCCCCATGGCAGATGCCTGCCCGCAGATCGGTGGGCCCCGATCTCGGGCCAGGCCACTGTGGGCGTCCCCTGCCCCCCCCCCCCCCCGAGGACCGCACCAGTCGGCCGACCATTCAGGTCCCGCCATGTGGGACCATGTCCAATCCACGCCGGCGGGACTGGCCGGAAACTGATGGCTGCTCGGCCCATCGTGGCCCGGAGAATTGCCGGAGGGGCCCCCAACCGGCGTGATGTGATCCCCATCCCCGCACGAAAACCGGCGTTGGAGAATACGGCAGCCAGCGTCGGAGCGGCAGGACGGGATTCACGCCGCCCCCCCGGGGATTCTCCGACGAGGCGGGGGTTCGGAGAATCCTGCCCAGGATGTTACAATATCACTTGATAGACACCAAAGTTCAAATTATTCCATTGTGATTTGAAGCCAGATGAGAACATATCAGCAGAAGATACGAAATAAACATCAAAATATAAAGTTAGAGAATGTAACAGAAGCTTGAATTTAAAAAAAGGAAGGGTACAGGATCCTGTGTAGTAAGAGTGGTTACAAGACTGGAAGATAGGGGGCGGGATTCTCCCGTATTCAGCAGGGCGGAAGGTCCCGGCAGGACGGAGTGGCCTGCCCCGAAGTGGTTGGCGCCCCACCGGGCAGCGGGATAGGGGCTTGGCGCCACGCCAACTGGCGCCGAAGGGCCTCCGCCGGCTGGTGCGAGTCACCGCATGCGCGGGAGGGTTCGACTCCGCATCGGCCATCGCAGAGGACCACAGCGGCCGATGCAGAGAAGTGCCCCCACGGCACAGGCCCGCCCATGTATCAGTGGGCCCTAACCGCGGGCCACGCCACCGTGGGGGCACCTCCCGGGGCCATAACCCCCCGCGACTGCCCTGGAGCCCGCCCGCGCCGCCAGGTCCCTCCGGTAAGGTACCTACTCTGATTTAGGTCGGCGGGACCGGCTACAGACGGGCGGGACTTCGGCCCAAAGGGGGCCAGAGAATTTGGGCGGCCCCGACGCCCATTGAGTCTCGCCGGACCCCGCCATTCTCCGAGGCGCGCAGCGCGACCCACACCGGGCAGTTTTTGGGGGGGGGTGGGGGGGGGCAGGAGAATTGGGAGGATGGCGGGGGCGGGATTCACGCCGACCCCTGGCGATTCTCCCACCCGACGGGGGGGTCGGAGACTCCCACCCAGGGTTTGATAGCTGTTAACATTTTAAAAATCACTTGTGTGTATATTATAATTTTCTCAATAACAGGTGCCTTTCCCCCAACATGTGCATGGGTGCAATTTTCCCCAATGAAGACTAAGCGCACCCACAGCAGAAAAAAATGAGTGATTTCCGCTGGTGCTAGGTGAAAACCTGGGGCCGGGTGGGAGAATTGCGGGAGGGCCGCTCTGGCACCCCCCGTGATTCTCCCACCCCCCCCCCCCCCCCCCCAAATGTTTGCGACACGCTGCTCGGAGAATCGTGGGCCACCGTTTTTGACGGCGGCCCGCGATTCTCTGACCCAGATGGGCCGAGCGGCCTGCCGTTCCCAACCGGTTCATGCCGGCGGCAACCACACCTGGCCGCTGCCGGCGTGGGGGACGGAGAGGGGAGTGAGCACCACGATCGTGCTCGGGAGGGGCTGGCCCGCGATCGGTGCCCACCGATCGTCGGGCCGGCGTCTCAAAGGGACGCTCTCTATCCCCTCCGCCAGCCGGCAAGATCAAGCCGCCACGCATGCGCGGGTTTGAGCCTTCAGCCGGCGTGACATCAGCTGCGCATGCGTGGGTTGGAGCAGGCCAACCTGTGCATGCGCGGCTGACATCATTAGACGCGCTGGCTGCGTCATTCTCGGCGGCCGAGATTTACGGCACGGCCCTCCTAGCCCCCGGGGGGGGGGGGGGGGGGGGAAGAGAATGGGGGGGGCCAGGTGCGGCCTCCAATGCCGTCGTGAACCTCTCCGGGTTTCACGACGGCGTCGGGCCTTGCGGAGAATTCCGCCCCTGATGTGCCATTCAGTGGCACACAGGGGTTCTCGCTGGACATGAGAGGGGTGGGTCCTAATCTCGCTGACAAGTTCTGCTTCTATGAGACCGAGGTACCATTTCTAAAGGGCACCCCAATCTCAGAATGTTGCTGCAGATACCCCCGGATCACAGGCAAGGAACCCCCTTCAGCCACCCCCTCACCTCACCCAATCCCCCCTTCAGCCACCCCCATTCCCCCTTCAGCCTCACCAATCTCCTCCTTCAGCCCCCCTCAGATCCCCCCTTCAGCAGACCTCGAACCTTGCAGTCTGAGGGGTGGCAAAAGGCTGAGTACCCACCCTAATAATGCCTCCAGGGTGCGGAGGGGGTAGGGTTCAGGGGGTTTGTGCTGAGCTGGAAGGGTGTTTGGCTACTCTTCCCATCTGCAGCCTTTAAAACCTTTAAACAATCAGTCAGAATGCCATCTGCAAAGATCTAGGTGTTGAAGGCAAATTAATTCCCTTTAATGTGGTGGAAATCTTTGAAGTGTTTTTTTCACAGTCAATTTCATTGCCCTTTAAAATGTTCGTATGCGTAGACTGTTAAAAGCTTTGAACTACATTGTTTATATTCAATTTTATGGGCTATGACCTCTTAAAAGTTTTTTGATTGACACATTGAGCCAGTTTCAAAAAGGGAATTAAAATGATTTCTTTATATAGCTCTGTAGGGATCTATTAACTCGGGAGTGGGTGGTTTTCTAACCGCAGTTTTTTTTTAAAAAGAGGCTGTCTCTTTATTCTCAAATGCTTCCCAGAAAGAGCACTTGCACCTTGGCATACTGACAGGCTGTTTAAAATGTTCAGGTGTACAGATGGGAACACTTTCACTTTATTATGAGAGAATTACATTTTTAGATACAGACTGACTGTTTAAAGGGTTTAAGCTGCAGATGGGGAGAGCAGCAAGATGATCCCCATCCCCGCAAATAAATCCAATCGTAGCTCCTCCAGCCCAGCACAAGCCCCCCTGACCCTCACCTCCCATGAAGGACCCCCATCGGCACCCTGGAGGCATTTGTAGGGAGGGTACTCACCCCACTCAGACTGCAATCTGCCAGATCTCCGTTTCTCAGGACTTGCACTAATTTATGTCAACGGGACTCCCGGCTGTGGGGCTGGAGCATCCCAGGAGGCAGCTGAATTGGGCGTCTTGCCCATAAAGTACATGCAAAACAACTTGAACCAGCCATTTGCATGTTCCCACCGGGTCTGAGCGGGAACCTGGTTGGGGACGTCGAGTAGCTAGTCGGGGCCGATGAAGCAGGCTGGAAGACTGCCAACAGGTTTCACAGCCAGCGTGAAACAGGTTTTTGGCCCGACCCTGGGTTCAACAAGCGGTTCGGGTTCCCTCCACTGGCAGGCAGCCCCGGAGACACCTGGCCCATGTCTCTTCGATTCTTGGAATACATCTTTCCATTGTAATTAATGGACGCAACACTTGCCACGCGCCAAATTATTCTTTAGTTACACAATTTCAAATAAATAAATCTTGAAAATATAATACCTTCATTAAAAAAAACATTGCGGACTAAACAAAATGGAGATTTTATTCATTAACAAAATTGTTAATTAATGGCCCAGACTGCCATAACAGGCGAATGTCCGTTTACCGAATAAGGCAATAAGAAACATTCTAATAAACTGCAACTGTTTTATTGTGATACTATCATTCAGCACACATGCGCAGTGGTTTCTATTCAATCCTTCTGAATCCTCTCCCAGTCCAGAAGAAATCCCCCTCACTGGGGAAAACCCAGCTCTTAAATATAGGGAAAGATTCTCTGGCCTCCCATGTTTCTTGGCGGTGGGAGATTCCCCGCTGTTGGCCAGCAGTGGGATCTTCTGGCCTAGTTCCGCTGTTGTCAGTGGGATTTCCCATTGAATCACCCCACACTGCCGGAAAATCCACGGTGGGGATGTGCGGTCGGCGGTATCGGAAGATCCTGCTGGTATGAACAGCCGGAAGATCTTGCCCACAAGCTTCAATGAGCATCATCTGCTCTCAATTCACTCTGAAGCTAGTTCTGGTTTATCCTTTCTAACATTGACACAGTCTGTTCGTCTCAAAAGAAATAAGGTGGTTTTACAAAAGCTGCAAATAAATTCTGGAAACAGAACATCTTGACTTTTGCACAAATATATGAATTAATGAAGTTTTTACTTAAGGAGAACTTGTGCTCCTAAACTTTATGTACTGTAAAATAATTACAATTATGTAATTGTCAGAGATTTATGTAAGATACTTAGCACAATCCCAATATGCTGAGGGCTGCTTAAATCATTCAAGCATAACCATTAAAAAGCAGCATTTCACAATATTAAAATTATTTCTCATGGATGCATTTTGAACCGTTTTACCCTGATTTTCTCACTTTTGAAGGAAAAAAACTTTGAACAAAATTCTTGTAGAAGTTACCCTTACCTCCAATGCTGCTGTTGGTTTTTTTTTAAGTTCCTCACATTTTCGCAGTTTGCAAATTTGGTGGCCAGTTTTGCGATTTCTACAGCTACTGCATTCCTCACAATTTAATCTTCTTCTGCAGGGCTCACACATGCCACATCTCTTCCTCTTCTTTTTTCCAGAATGAATGGCTGAAGCAAGGTCATTCTGCAATGGATATTCCACCAGACCGGCCATCTGGAGGGCACTATCTGCCATGAATATTCCAGCAGGAGTCATAATAAAAACACCTGGATTCAATGGAATGCCACTCATGAAGGGTAAATCAACAGGACTGCTTATTGCTTCAGCAGCAGATACCACCTCCATGTCAGAAATGCCAGCTTCTCGCTCACTGGACAGGAAAATATGCTCAGGTTCCACCTGCTTTTGAAGATCTGAAGAAGCAATGTGTACTTCACTCTGTACTTCTGACGAGCTTTCCAGTGATTTGTCTAGCATGTGAGAGATTCTTTTATGCTTTGAGGTAGTACTGTTTTGAACAACTGTTGACTCTTTACCATATACTAAAATACTTCCATTCTGCAATTGTCCATTCATTGAGCTGGTACTGCCGAATGTAGAAAAGCGTGTTGATGAACGAGGTTTCTTTAGAACTTTACTTATTGGCTCATTTATTATGCCACTTCTCCTTTTTTCTAAGTCAGCAGTTAGCTCATCATCCTTCGGATTATCTTTTTCCAATGGATCTGTGCTCTGAGTGATTTGTTGCTCAGTAAGTTTGCTGGCATTAGACATCATTAAAGATTCTGAAGTATTTTGAAAATCAAAATTACGAAGAATCTATGTAAAGCAGCTCTCTGTTACCAATTTGAACTCGAAAAATCTTGCAAATCTTGACCAACTCAATAGCTGATAGGAAAACCTCTGTGTACCTTCTGTTTGGCACCTTCTGCAGTTACCCCAGGGACCAGGAGGCTCTTTAAATAAAGGAAATAAGAAATAGTTATCCCTGGCCTTGCTTTAGGAAATCTTAAAAATTAATTTGCTACTCTGTCATGCTGTGGGTGTGATAAAACACTACACCATGCAGTAATTTTCCACACATTTCACAACTTTGTAATTACAACATTCATAACTGAAATTCATGACTTTTTAATATCTATAAATCAATGTATTTCTCAAATAGTGACACATGTATCTATTTAAATTTTTCTACTTGGCAACAAACTGTATATGAAATGAGTTTAGAAGTGTAAAATACAAGTAACGATAACTGTAGTATGAAATTAATTCTCAATTCAAAAATTAAGATAGAACTTAATTTCTATGAAGATATTCACCTATTTGTCACAGATTGTTACCTCATGTAGCTACTGTAACATATCAAAAGAAAATTTACCCATATACACTATTTCATGCTGGGTAACTAATGAACCGTTGTTATTAGCTACTTGTTTTGTTTAAAATGCAGATTGTATAATAATACAGTATCTCAGACCAGCAATATATGGATTTACAACATTGGGGGATTTATTTTAATTCCTCACTCATGAGTTCTTAATTTCAGCTGTACTTGCTTTGTGAATAACAGGGAGACATCTGATTTTGGCCCACAGCACAGTTAGAGAAGAATGAAAACTGTCTTTAGGAAGTTCTTTATGAATATCCAGCAGGGACCTATTTGTTTGTCCCAGTGACCACAGTAGGAACGGGAAGAAATCATACCCTTCAGCTATTTTTTGAGATGTCCATGTTTAATTTCTGATTAAATTTCCCCGTTACCCCATTCCCACATAAAACAAAAATCTCATGGCGTTTGTGGACTAGGAAGTCATCAAACCTTAATGCAGAGAAAAAAAATAATAAACTTTGGGAGTATGAACAAGAATATTTTGCAGAAGGTACACCCTACGTGGTGATGAGTCACCTGCCCATTACACACCTGGTCCAATTTGAACACCACCCTATATGTCTCAATAAGGTCACCTCTCATTCTTCTAAACTAAAATGAGTAAAGGCCCAACCTACTCAACCTCATGTAGGCCTCACCCCCCCCCCCCCCCCGGCCTACATTCCGCCGCGGCCGGCCAGTGAACACCCACGCCATGTTGCGTCGGGGCCGGCGTGCCTAAGAAGTTCCCCGCACATGCGCAGGATGGTGCGGCCCAACTGCGCATGCACAGGATTGAGCTGCCCTAACTGCGCATGCGTGGGTTGGCACGGCGCCCAGAGGCTGGAGCGGCATGAACCGCTCCAGCGCCGTGCAGGCCCCATGGGGGTCAGAATAGGACGTGCCCGGGCCCTTCACGACGGCGTGGGCACTTGGTCCGCGGAGCGGAGAATCGCCCCCATAGGACATTCAGGGGGCTTGACAGGGTAGATGCTGAGAACATGTTTCCTCTTGTGGAAAAATTTAGGATCAGAGGGCATAATCAAAGAGTCAGAAGTTGGGAAGTTGTTCTCCTCCGTGGAAGAGAGCAAGGTTCCCAAGGACACCTGTGATTTAAGACCGAGAAGAGGAGGAAATTCTTCTCTCAGAGGGCGGTGAATCTGTGGAATTCTTTACTGCAGAGGGCTGTAGAGACTGGGTTGTTAAGTATGCTCAAGCACGTTGCACAGTGGTTAGCATTGCGGCCGAGGACGCTTTGGACTTGGGATCGATCCCGGCCCCAGGTCACTGTCTGTGTCGAGTTTGCACATTCTTCTCGTGTCTGTGTGGGTTTCACTCCCACAACCCAAAGATGTGCAGGTTAGGTTGATTGGTGAGGCTAAATTGCCCCTCAATTGGGAAAAAAAAATAATTGGGTACTCTGAATTTATAAAAGAAAAAGTATGTTCAGGGCTAAGATGGACAGATTTTTCATCAGTAAGGGAAACAAGGGTTATGGGGATGAGGCGGGAGAATGGAGTTGAGGGTTAATCTGATCAGCCATTATTTCATTGAATGGCGGAGCAAACTCAATGGGCCAAGTGGCCTACTTCTGCTGCTATGGCTTAAGGTTGGCAAATTTTCATGTCTATCAATTTTGGGTGAAAGCCAAAACAGGATCAACTGTCATATTCCCACATCATCTCAGTCTATAACCACTGACCTATAGAATGGTCATTTAAAGAACCAAGATGTGACAAGTAACCATGGGACCACACCCCAACCAAAGTTAATGGCTTTAACAGAGAAGATAAGAGGCTATCAAAAATTATGAAAAAGTACTTGACATCATTATCCCTTGTTCTTGAGTATCGTTCAATCACTTCATCCCACCAAAAGCAGCCATGCCGCCATCGGTCTATGATTTCAAATTTCCTCCTGAACCTGCTACTCTTTCTTCCTTTAGGACCTTCCTTAAAACCCATCTCTTTAACTGAGCGGTCTGTCACTTCCCTTAGAATCTCCCTCTTCTGTTACCGTCCACTTTTTTTTCTGATCACACTTCTGTGGAGTACCTTGGGATGCTGTTTCTGGTAAAGGCACTACATGTTACTGTTATAAACATGGGCATGGACAAACACGTACAAAGGAATGTGACTAAGAATCGTTTGATCTATGCTACATAGCATATAGCCCTGCTTCAATACCAGAGCGACCCTAAAGTTAATAAATTTGGACAGGATGTCGTAATTTCAATATAAATACAATGGGGTAGCATTTTTAATTGTTTGCCCAGAAGGAAATTTGGTAATCATCACAGGTAAACAAACTGATTAAAGTGGTCTTTAAGCTGGGAGGACAATGCTGCAATGCCCTATTGGAAAAGTACAAAATTATATCAGTAGACTAGAGTGTTTCTTCAAAGCGACCATCATGCATTCATATTGAGAGGTTCCCTGATGATCATTATTCTTTAGATTAAATAAGGTCTAGGAATGCTGAAAATGTTATTCAGTGAGTATTTGAATCCTAGCAATTTTAGGATTCCGTTTCAGAGCCTGAATTAGAAAAATTATTCTTTTTAACGTGAAATATAGACTGTTTTATTCAAACAATGAATGAGCAGTTAGTGAGAAAATGTTATTCGAAATAATTCAAGTTTCTTAAATGCCTTATCTTCTGATAATTTACAGATTAGTGATATTGTGACAAACATTTTCTCACAATCTATACAAGGTTTGAATAAAAACATTGCAGTAATATCTTCAACAAATTAAAACATTTTGGTGAAGATTTGATTATTGCCTTGGTAGTCACATGAGTTTCTGATGGCTATCCAGGCGTTTTTAAATAGGTCCAGTTCATGTCAAGAATAGATTTGTTTTAAAAGTGAGGCTGTGGATATACAGTGACTGTATAGAATTTATATTTAAAAATTCAGACATTTCACAGTTGTTTAAGACGGTACTGCATAATTATTTAAAAAATAATGATTAATACGATCTTGGATGGTTGCACAGTTTTTGAATATACTCCAAACATCTGCAAAACAAATTTTTATGTTGAAATGAAAAGCATTGAAAACCCAGTATCAAGTTATTAAAATCCACGGGCAGGATTTTTACGTACAGCTGAGGTGGGAATGAAGGTGGACATTGAAATGTACATACTGCCACTGACCAATGTGCTGGTTTCCTATCGCGGATGGGGGGGGGGGGGGGGGGGGGGCTTACTAAAGAGCTCATTCAGGGTAATGTTCAGCGTTTGGTGTGGGTGCATGACCTGCATGCGGGGTCTGGGACAGACTAGATGAATGGATGCAGATTCACAGTGGGGAGTCAGTCATGGCCAGCACAGGGAATCAAGTGACTCCATGAACGATGCACAGCTATACTCAGCCATTGGCACAGCACAGGTTGCAGGGAAAGTGATCATTAAGTGCTTGGGCAGTGCAGGTGGCAATCACCCTGCTGGCATCATATTGGGGCACAATAAAAAGCTTCCAAACTTCATTGATCGGCCAGCTGAGCAGAAGGAAGCAGCAGGGCGGGGTCAACAAGAGTGTCTTTCCGATTTTGCGTCCAATGGCATTGAGAAGCAACATCTTCCACAGAGAATTAAAGCCAAGGGCATCAGGCGAATAGATGAGAGTGACTCGGGGCTTAAGGCAATGGAGTCAATATCCTCCGCATAGAATTTGCCACCAAAGTCAGAGTTACTTGGGCATGAGTGAGAACCAGCGCTGCACGAGACAGGCAGATGACCACAGAGATTTGCAGAAGACCTCACACCTCACCATACTGCCCATAATGCCCTGCCAGTAGCCATCAAAGTTAGTGTCCTTCAGCATCTTCACCTCTGGCTCCATCCAATTATCAGCTGCTGTCCTTGTTGGTGTCTCGCAAACAACTGCACACCACTTTACCTTGCAGATCACCGATGCTCTTTTTTGAGAAAGCTGAGCAGTGTGTACAATTCCAGAGAGCTGACACCTGTCGTGCATGGAGGACATTGGGTTTTGACTCCATTGCTGAAATCCTCCAGGTGCAAGGCATTATCGATTACACCTATGTGGCCCTCAAGACACAAACTGAGCACCTAGTTAGATTTGTCAGTAGGACTTTCTTCCACTCACTCAACTTTCAAAAGGTCTACAAGCACAACAAGAGTTTCCTGCACGTGCGCGCTTATTTTTCTGGCAGCTGCCATGACTACTACATTCGCTAGCAATGTTGGGTATTCCAGCTTTTCAATTTGCCCCGCAAACTCAAGTGAATGGCGATGAGGGATATCTCTTGGAGAAATGATTACTCGACCCCCTCCAAGATCCCTAAACAGAAGTATCATTACCGAAGCCTTCACCTAGACCATCTGGCTTCTGAAGATATGTCATGGCCTGGATTCTTCGGTATCCAGCGGGCGGGCCATACCGGCACCAAAGAGTGGCGTGAACCACTCCGGCGTCGGGCCGCTCAGAAGGTGCGGAATCCTCCGGTGCCGGCGCTGGAGTGATAGGTGCGCGCCAACCAGCGCCGAAGGGTCTCTGCCAGCCGGCGCGAGTTGGTGCATGCGCAGGGGTTTCTTCTCCACAAGGCGCAGAGAGAAAGAGTGCCCCCATGGCACAGGCCCGCCCGCAGATCGGTGGGCCCCAATCGGGGGCCAGGCCACTGTGGGGGGGGCCACCCTCGGGGCCAAATCCCCCCTGCCCCCGAGGACTCCGCAGGCCACCCGGAGAGCCAGGTTCCGCCGGGAAAAACCTTGTATAATTAACGCTGGCTGGACTGGCCAAAAAAATGGGTAGCCGCTCGGCCGATCGTGGAGCGGAGAATCGGCGGGCGGGGGGGGGGGGGGTGCACTGCCAACGGCCCCCAACCGGTGCGGCGTAATTCCCGCCCCCGCCAAAAACCCGCCGGTGGAGAAATCGGCAGCCGGCGTCGGGCCGGCAGGGCGGGATAAACGCCGCCTCCCGGCGATTCTCCAGCCCGGCGGTGAACCCCGCCCCTTGTGCATAGTGGTGGTCTGCCATGCTCTCCATAGCATAGTCTTCCACAGAGGTGCGCACTTTGAAGAGGTTGAAGTGTTGGATGAAGTAGGAGAAAGAAGATGCGGATCATAGAGGTCCCTGCACAAGGAGGTGGGCAGAGCCAGTGCAGAGCTCGAGGATCTCATCAGGGTGTCGTTAACATCAGGGATCACCTGATCCAGTCACGTTTCAGCTGAACTCCTCTAGGCCAGGAGCAGCATGATGTAGAATCACTTTGTGAACACTTCCACTGGAAACACAGCATCAACTCTAACTGACAATGAAGGTTACACAGTTGCTCAGAACTTTAACTGTCACTATTCACAGACCTTTGTTCCACTTCATCTCTCTTTCACTGTACCATCATTAATTTAAAAAGGTTCAAGTCTGGCTTCAATATGTGTCAAATTTACATTGTGCTCAAAGAGGCACTGCATAGTGACCCGCTCTGTGAAGCATGGTGACCTCTGCTCTCAACCTGTTTGGTCTGGTGCTCTCCATTTGGCATTGGATCGGGTGGAGGCAGCTAGCTCATTTGTCATAGTACATGTGGCCGTCGCCCTCGTTGTGGAGGTACATCTCCAGAGGCTGCTCCACGGACATCATTGAACAGGTAGCTTCCATCATGCATGGGCCCTGCTGCATGGATGCTCCCTCAGAAAGAGGATCCCAGGAAGTTGATGATGTCCATCAAGGATGGCACCCTCATTCTCCCTAATGTGTCTCAGCCCTCGGCTGATACCCCAGATGGCTGGGAGGGGACCAGCTCAGGTGCAACTGGTGTTCCCTCCAAACATCTCTACGTCACCAGCACCACGGATCGATCATGGATTCAGTATGGCATACATCCTGTGAATGTCAGTGTGAAGTTCCTGCATGCACTCCAAGTGCTGCTGCACATAGCTCTCCATGAGATTGGTCACTCACTCAATGGGAGAGTTCATACATTCAGGTCCTTGAGCCATGTTAGCTCATATCTGCTGAATGGACTCCTTCATGCTCATCCCATGCCTCATGGAATTCCAACATGTGAAGCCACATCTGTTGCTGTTGATTTATGCAGAGCATCCTGTCCTCTGACTCCCAAGGCCCTGCATTTGCGCCCAGCTGATGTACTCTATGTTTGAGGGAGGGGAAATGCCCACAGCTGTCTCTCTTACCTCCTCCTGCTCATCCATGACATACTCACTCATCACCCAGTGCCATCCTATCTAATCTTGGACGAGGACCCACCGAAGATACTGTATCTGCGCTGATGCAGGGTGCGTTTGTAAGATGTGATGGTGCTTGGTCTGACCTCCACTCTGGCAGCAGTTTTTCTGGTGTTGGTGAAGGAATCTGTCATAGCACCTCAACGTTAGCACCTATGGGAGACACAAGAAGAGATCATGAGAGCTAGCCTTGAAGAGCAAAAGTTTCTGCAGAGCAGAGACTTCCCAATACAGCTGAGTCTTCGACATGCTGTCAGATGGACACCTTTTTTGAATGTAAATTTAGAGTAACTAATTCTTCTTTTTCCAATTAAGGGACAATTTAGTAAAGCCAATCCACCTACCCTGCATATCTTTGTTGGGGTGCAGCCCACGCAAACATAGGGAGAATGTACAAACCCTACATGGTTGGTGACCCAGGGTGGGATAGAACCCGGATCCTCAGCACCATGAGGCTGCAGTGCTAAACACTGCACCACCATGCCGTTCAAGTATCCTCTTAATTAGAATTAGAACAGTACAGCACAGTACAGGCCCTTCGTCCCTCGATGTTGTGCCGAGCAATGATCACCCTACTCAAGCCCACGTATCCACCCTATACCAGTAACCCAACAACCCCCATTAACCTTATTTTTTAGGACACTATGGGCAATTTAGCCTGGCCAATCCACCTACCCGCACATCTTTGGACTGTGGGAAGAAACCGGAGGACCCGGAGGAAACCCACGCACACACGGGGAGGACGTGCAGACTCCACACAGACAGTGACCCAGCCGGGAATCGAGCCTGGGACCCTGGAGCTGTGAAGCATTGATGCTAACCACCATGCTACCGTGCTGCCCCAAAAGTATTACAGTCTGCATTCACAATCTCTACCAGGAATGTCCTTTTCACCTTCCCCAACTTGCTCTTCATCAGCAACCCTAGCGAACTCCATGCCTCCTACTTCCTTGTGCAGGTAGGGAATCCCTGCCCCCGCCTAGGCCCTTTTGACAGCATTATGTGCCTGTTTTTATTCCCAGGACAGAAAAAAGAAATAGGACATTTCTGACCTCTGTGACCAATGCCAACAGCTCATATACATAGGAGACGGCATGTGTCAGTGCTGGCAGGCCCTCAGCAGCACCAAGCTTTGTTGCAGTATCAGTAACTACCCTAGGTACACATTACTCCCATGTTCAGGAGCAGGATTAAGCTCATTGAACCATTTCCTGCACCAGGCCCAGTTCCTGCGGACTAAACCCCGTTACTCACTGTTGCAACAATTTACATTCAGGCTTGCTTTGCCTGGGAAAGGATGGCCTCCTTTTACCATGCTCAGGGAAGGGAACCTCCTTTCTCTCCAAGGAGGACCCACGGGTCTCCTTCTGAAATGAGAGGCAGCCCTGCTGTGAGTTCCAGACATCTGCTGAAATGTTAGTCACAGGGCTAGCTGTCATGGTAGAAATTGTTCAATCAGGCCTGCATTCTTTCAGATCCACGCGCATTTCCTGCAGCTGCTAATTGGCCGCCCAATCTATCCTCTAGCCAATTAACAGTCCGCCTCTTATGAAAATTAGGGACTGTGATTATTTTCCCCAGAGGCAGGATTGGAACCCAGAAACAGTCCGGGATGCGCAAGCCAGTCGAAGGGGGGGACTATTTCACGGGCCTCCGTCATGAAGCACGGTGCGGCCGCTGCAGGCCACCACCGTGCGCATGCGCGGCCATGGATCCAGAAATTCTCCGCGGCGTATCGGCAGCTAGAGCCGGATGCTCTACGTTGTCTCCTACTAGCCCCCAGCAAAACAGCGAATCGGTGGCCATTTTGTGCCAGTTTTTCTGGCGTAAAATGCCACCATTCCCACGCTGGCGTGGGGACATAGCCCCAGAATCGGAAAATCCAGCCCTTATGTTCATTTCGCACCCCCAGAACGAAAATTATGCCCCATGAGTTTTACAGTTCATATTGGTCATTGCTGAACAAGGCATTTGTCCTTGTTTTACTATTCTTATTTTTCACGTATAAAGCATCATTTTCAATCCAATTCACCTGAGGTTTTGTTGCGCAAACTAAGCCAAGACTCAGCTCGAGCTCAAGTTCATTTTGGAAAGTTTCTATTTCTTCAAAGTTGTACAGGTCAATGTCCACCAATGTCTTGAATTGTTCCACTTGCCTGTTAAGTTGTGCCATAACAACATTTATTTCTCTGCTGTGCTCCCAAATTTGCCATTTCACATAATGGGGCTTTTTTTGTTGCCAATTTGGACAAGTATTCAACTTCTCTTTAATTGTTCTCCACAGATGAAGAACAAGAACCAGATTGAATTGTGAGTTATGATCATTCTACTCATACATATTAAAGTGGGCAGCACGGTGGCACAGTGGGTTAGCCCTGCTGCCTCATGGCGCCGAGGTCCCAAGTTCGATCCTGGCTCTGGGTCACTGTGTGGAGTTTGCACATTCACCCCGTGTTTATGTGGGTTTTGCCTCCAGAACCCAAATATGTGCAAGGTAGGTAGATTGAACATGCTAAATTGCCCCTTAATTGGAAAAAAATGAATTGGGTACACTAAATTTGAAAAAATATACATATTAAAACTACATCTTGCTTCTGATACATCGACTCTGGATCCCATGAAGTCTCATGATACCAGATCAAATATGCGCAAGGTAACCTCCTGCTGATTACCACCTAGTGCCCTCTGTCAGCTGATGAATCAGTACTCCTCCATGTTGAACACCACTTGATGGATGCTCTGAGGGTGTCAGGGGCACAGAATATTTTCTGTGTGCTGCTCTAAAGGACATAGCTACTTAACCATGGGTATGCGGCAGGTGGTGAGGGAACCAACAGGAGGAAAAACCTACATGACCTCATCCTTACCAATCTATCTGTTGCAGAGGTATATGTCTATGACAGTATCAGTAGGAGTGACCACCACAGTCTTGTGGTGATAAAGTCCTGCATTCACATTGAGGAATCCGTCCATCGTGTTGCGTGGCACTACCACTGTCCTAATTGATCATTTTGAACAGATCGCAACTCAAACCTGGGCAACCATGAAATATTGTAGGCCATCGGCAGCAGCAGAATTTCATTCAACCACCTCTGTATCCTCTTGCCCTGTCATATCTCCCACTTTACTATTACCAGCAAGCTGGGAGATCAATCCTGGTTCAACAAAGATTGCAGGTGGGCATGCCAGGAGCAACAGCAAGCATACCGAAAAATAAGATCTCAACTTGGTGAATCTACAACACTGGGCCACCTGCGTATCAAACAGCTGAAAGCAACATGCGATGAACAGAGCTAAGTGATCCCACAACCAAAGGATCAGATCTAAGCTCTGCAATCTTGCCACATCTAGTTGTGAGTAGTCATGGACAATTAAACTAACTGTAGGAGGAAGTTCCAGAAATATCCCCTCAATGATACAGGGCCCAGCACAGCAGTGCAAAAGAGAAGACTGAAGCATTTGCAACAATATTCAGCCAGAAGTGCTGAGTAGATGGTCCATCTCGGCCTTCTTCAGAGGTCCTCAGCATCACAGATGCCATCTTCAGCCAATCCAATTCACTCCATGTAATAGCACGAAACTGCTGATCGGCAAAGTCAATGGGCTCTGGCAACATCCCAGCAAGTGCTGAAGATTTGTGTTCCAGAACTAGCTGTAACCTGAGCTATAACACAGGCATCTACACAGCAATGTGCAAAACTGCCCAGGTATGTCCTATTGAGCGTCAATCATCTTAGTCTCAGGACATCACTGAAGGTAGTGTCCTAGGCCCAACTAACTTCAGCTGCTTTATCAATGACCTTCCGTCCATCATAAGGTCAGAAGTGGGGATGTTTGCAGATGATTGCATAATGTTCAGCACATCCGTGACACCTCTGATACTGAAGCAATACATGTCAATATGCAGCAAGACCTGGGCCACATGCTGGTTTGGGCTGAAAAGTGGCAAGTAACATTCAAGCCACATAAGTGCTAGGCAATGACCATCATCAACAAGAGAGAATCCAGACATCTCCCCTTTACATTCAATGGCATTAACCATTACTCAATCCCCCACCATCAATATTATGGAGCAGTGTTCTTCAAACTTTTTTTCCGGGGACCCATTTTTACCAACCGGCCAAATTTCGTGACCCAACCCGGCTGACCTTCACGACCCACGCTGGCCGACCTTTGCGACCCACGCCGGCCGACCTGCGTGACCCACCATTTTCTCTCACCTCGTTTGCTGCTGAGAAAAATGGAGGAAATGGTTTTGGGTCCCTTTGGCCCTCGTACACGCTCCTCCAATGGAACCTGTTGGATGAAGGTGAAGCCTTCCAGTGTCGGAAAGTATGGAGTCGCCACCTGTCCAAAGTTTTGAATTTTTTTTCCGGTAAAATTTTATCAAATAAACCCCACCACCCGCCGAACTTGTAAAAAAAATGAATGAAAAAAATAAAAATTAAATGAATAAAATAAATGAATAAAATCTCCCCGAACTTGTAAAACAAAAATCTGCGACTGTTTAAAAAAAAAAGTGGCCGCACTGCGCATGCGTGCCCGATCATCGGAGTGCATGCGCATAGCTTTGCGCATGTGGGCCGATGATCTGACAAGCATGCGCAGTGCGGCCGCATTTTTTTTAACATGTTTGCAGCCGTTTTGAAGGCCACTTGCAGCCAGCATTATTAACAGCCGGCTGCTGCGGTTGTTGCGTGCAGATTTGCGCGATCAGGAGCGCCGTGACGGACGGCTCCGCAACCCTCCCAACACCCACCCGTGGGTCGCGCCCGCGAGTTTGACAATGCCTGTTCTGGAGGTTACCATTGACCAGAAACTAAACTGGACCAGTCATATAAACACTGGGGCTACAAGAGCAGGTCAGTGGTTGGGAATTCTGTGGTGAGTAACTGGTCTCCTGACTCCCCAGAGCCTGTCCATCATCTACAAGGCACAAGTCGGGAATGTGATGGAATACTCTCCACTTGTCAGTATGTGTGTGGCTCCAACCATACTCAAGCTGAACACCATCAAGGACAAAGCAGCCCGAGGGATTAGTATCCCATTCACCACCCACGACATAACTCCCTGCACCACCAGCCCACAATAGCAGCCATGTGCACCATCTACAAGATGAACTACAGCAAAGCACCAAGGCTCCTCTGACAGCACCTTCCAAGCCATGATCTCTACCACCTGGAAGGACAATGGCAGCAGATGCATGGGTTTGAATTCATGGGTCATTGGCTCCAGTACTGGGGAAGGAGGGAGCTGTTCCACAGAGGGGGTTCAGTTGCAAGGAAAATTACAAAACCAAAGTTAAAGGAGATGGAGAGTAAAGTTTCCCGAACACGTAATAGAGCAGAGAGTACAGAAAGTGGCAGGAATACAACTTCAAGCACAGCAAAAAAGGGTACAACTATGCGAAGGGGGGCAGTCAATACAGGACTGAGGACATTTACCTAAATGCGCGCAGTATACAAAACAATGTAAATGAAATTGGTGGCTACTACGTTGTGGGCATCACAGAGGTGGCTGCAAGGGAATCAGGGCTGGGATCTAAATATCCAAGTGTATGTGTCCTATCGAAAGAAATGGCAGAGGAACTGAATAAATAGAGAGTTTCTTGATTAATAATGGAATCAGGGGTTATGGGGGGAAGATAGGAGAATGGGGAAGAGAAACATGTCAGCCATGATTGAATGGCACAGCAGACTCGATGGGTCAAATAGCTTAATTCTGCGTCAATGTTTTATGGTATTATGGAACATCGTCACCTACAAGTTCCCCTCCAAGCCACATGCCATCCTGACTTGGAACTATATCGCCTTTCCTTTACCGTCACTGGGTCAAAATCCTGGAACTCCATCCAAAGCAACACTGTGGATATACCTGCACCACATTGACTACACTGGTTCAAGAAAATGGCTCACCATCACCTTGTCAATGGCAATTACAGATGGGAAATACAAAGGCTGACCCAGCCAACCATGCCCATGAAAGAATCAAAAATAATTCTGTGCTTCTATCGTGAAGTTGGCACTGTTGAGTAAAACTTTAAAAGCAATGGTTTTCTTTATAAGCTCTAAATAAACATGGCTCCGACATCTAGAACATAGAACAGTACAGCACAGAACAGGCCCTTCGGCCCTCAATGTTGTGCCGAGCCATGATCACCCTACTCAAACCCACGTATCCACCCTATACCCATAACCCAACAACTCCCCCCCCCCCCCCCCCCCCCCCCCCCTTAACCTTACTTTAATTAGGACACTACGGGCAATTTTAGCATGGCCAATCCACCTAACCCGCACATCTTTGGACTGTGGGAGGAAACCGGAGCACCCGGAGGAAACCCACGCACACAGGGGGAGGACGTGGGGACCATCTCTGATGGTTAAATGTCAGGTTTGGTTGAGTTAGCTAATCCCCCACCTGAATAGTTATAGGAGGCATTAGAATTGGCTTTGGTAAATGAGAATAAAGTCAACTACTTGATCTTGGTTTCAGACAATGCTCGACACATAGAGAGCCAAAGGGCCTGTTCTGTGCTGTACTGTTCAATGTTCTATGTTCTATGTACATTCCTGCTCTTAGTTGCTGGCTTGTCTCTTATTGAAAAAGTGTGAATGTGGACGATGGTTGAGGGCAGATTCAGGCATGGTGCAATACCTCCACAATAAAATAGTTCCTGTCAACAATTACAACCTCGGCTTACAAATGGAAATAAACTCTTAGATAAGGTATTGGGCACACACCTGTAGAACCCAGCAGAGGTCATTGTGTTCAGGAGAAATTGTCTGCTGCCCATTACAAATACCAACAATAATTTAATATTGAATAAACAGATATCATGATGAATTAGCACAGCATTTAATTAGGTTTCCAGAAACATTCAGATCAGGATTATTGTATAATATTTAATTATTTCAGTTAGATCAAAAGAAACCCTCAAAACTAAGCACATTTTGCAGAAGACCTTGTGGCAACCATATACTCATGTACATAATTTTAGTTTTTTCTGACTTCAGACAAAACATTTTTTAAAAAGTGATCTTATGGGACAAGAAATGAAAATAAAATAATCAATGACCCGCAGGGTTGATCTTGAAAAAGAAACTGATGAACAAATCTCTTGAGTTAGTCTCTTGTGTCATGATTCAGCACAGAAATAATTTTGACTGAAGAAAACTGTTTAACAGCCACTGCCCTTTGCTTGGGTGTAGCTTTCTTCTCCTTCTTCCCAAAATTCTATTGCTTAAAGGAATTAAGCTCAAGCAATTGGCAAGCTTTCGTTTGTATCATAGAATTTACAGTGCAGGAAGCCATTCGGCCCATCGAGTCTGTACTGGCCCTTATAAAGAGCACCCTACTAAAGCCCACGTATGTACTCTATCTCCGGAACCCAGTAGCCCCCCCACTTAACATTTTTTGGACACTAAAGGCAATTTATCATGGCCAATCCACCTAACCTGCACATCTTTGGACTGTGGAAGGAAACAGGAGCACCCGGAGGAAGCCCACGCACACACAGGGAGAACATTCAGGCTCCGCACTGACAGTGACCCAAGCCGGGAATCGAACCTGGGACCCTGGAGCTGTGAAGCAACTGTGCTAACCACTGTGCTACCAAGCTGCCCAATCTTCATTGTTCATGTTCAACCAACGTTCAATTGCATGTTCAATGCAGAAAATCTAGAACTAAAATAGGCCATGTAACCGCATAACATAAGCAAGATACTGTGAATAGTGGAACTCTGAAATGAAAACACGAAATGCTGGAATACTCAGCAGGTCTGGCAGCTCCTTTGGAGGGAGAAAGAGAATTACTGTTTCAGGTCAAGGACCTGCGTTCAGAACCTGAAGAACTAAATTCTGAAGTAAGATCCTTGACCTGCAGCATTAATTCGTTTTCACTCTCCACGGATGCTGCCTGACCTGCTGAGTATTCCAGCATTTTCTGTTTTCATTTCCGTATAGTCTCATAATAATTACAGAGGTGATGACAAATAGCAATAATGTAGTATGTTTTGCATTTTAAAGCAGGTGGAGAACAGCTTCAGCATCAATACTTCAAACACTACTGGCTTGGTTCAGCAGAGGTGTAGCTGTGATTTTTGTTTTAATTTGTTCATGAGATGCGGGCCTCACTGGCTGGCCAGCAGTTATTGCCCATCCCTAATTGCCCTTGAGGGGGCAGTTAAGTGTCAACAACATTGCTGCGGGTCTGGAGTCACACGCAGACCAGACCAAGTAAGGATGGCAGATTTCCTTCTCTAAAGGACATTCGTGAACCAGATGGGCTTTTACGACAATCATTTAATGGTCATCGTTAGATGTTTTAATTTGTATTGAATTCAAATTTCACCATCTGCATAATGATAATCTTTATTGTCACACTGGGGCTGGTTTAGGCTGGTTCTTTCAAAACCTTTATGCATCCTTTCATATCAATTTTTGATGTTTTTGCTGGCTTTGAAAGCAGACCAAGGCAGGCCAGCGGCACGGTTCAATTCCCGTGCCAGCCACCCCGAACAGGCGCCGGAATGTGGCGACTAGGGGCTTTTCACAGTAACTTCATTTGAAGCCTACTTGTGACAATAAGCGATTTTCATTTCATTTCATTTCACAAGTAGGCTTACATTAACACTGAAATGAAGTTACTGTGAAAAGCCCCTAATCGCCACATTCCGGCGCCTGTTCGGGTACAGAGGGAGAATTCAGAATGTCTAAGTTACCTAACAGCACGGGCGCAATTCTCCGCACTCACGACGGTGCGGAGAATAACGGGGGTCGTAAATTTTTACGGCCACGCTAGTCCAACACCCTCCCGCTATTCTCCCCCCCCCCCCACACCCAACTCCCGACACGAATCGCTGCCGCCGTTTTTTTACGGCCAGCAGCGATTCTCAGCTGGCCGATGGGCCGAATTCCAAGCCCTTTACGGCCGTTTTTACGAACGGCAAACACACCTGGTCTGGCCGTTCGTAAAAACGGCCTTAAAGTCCCGATCTTGGCAACCATGGCACCGATTGGCACAGCAGTACCACGGCCGTGCCAAGGGTGCCATGGGCCCGCGATTGGTGGGCACCAATCGCGGGCAGCGGGTCCGATTCCCGCGCACTCTTTGTCCTTCCGCCGCCACGCTGTATCACTTCGCGGGGCGGCTGAGGGGCATCCCGGCCCGCGCATGCGCGGGTTTCGCGCAAATGCGCGATGACATCATCCGCGCATGCGCGGGTTGGAGTCTTCCAATCCGCGCATGCGTGGCTGACGTCATGTGACGCGTCAGCCGGCGCAAACTCTGGCAAGCGGGCTTAACGAAATTCGTTAAGCCCGCGATGCCGGAGTTCACGGCCGCGGCATACTAGCCCCGACCGGGGACCATAATCGGTTCCCGGTCGGGGAGGGGGAGGGTGGCGTCAAACCCGCCCGGTTTTGACGCCAGCCTTACGATTTCTCCCTGTCTGGGAGAATCGCGCCCAGCGTCTTTCGGGAATTGTGGGAGGAAACCGGAGGAAACCCACGCAGGCACAGGGAGAATGTGCAAACTCCACAGAGACAGTGACCCAAGCCGGGATTCGAACATGGGACCCTGGCGCGGTGTAGCAACAGTGCTAACCACTGTGTTACCACGCAATGGCAGGATTTGAACCCTGGTTCCCAGAGCATTATCCTGGGTTTCTGGTTTCTATCCAGTGAGTTACATATCCACATGTATTTCTTCATGTGAAAAGAACAATTAATTGATACATTCATCAATAATGCTTTCTTGCTGGCAGACTGCACTTACACTTTATTTAAAATAGATATTTTTACCAATTTAAAAAGTATCCCAATGTTGCCATGCTCAGTTATCCTTCAGATTATGTTTTGCTATTGCAACATGTTTGTTTCTGTAATAATATCTTTTATATTCATGACATGTAAAATTACATATCAATTAACAAGTACTAATTACCAAAAACATCTGACACATACACCAGTTTGACTATAAAACAAACTAATACCTGCAGGAGGACTATATTTACATTGCAATCACAAACCTTTGCAAATCAGTATTATATAGCTAAATATAAGCTTACAAATAATAGCCTAGAATTTCATAGAATCATAGATTTTACAGTGCAGAAGGAGACTATTCGGCCCATCGAGTCTGCACCGGCTCTTGGAAAGAGCACCCTACCAAGCCCACACCTCCACCCTATCCCCATAACCCAGTAATCCCACCCAACACAAAGGGAAATTTTGGACACTAAGGGCAATTTAGCATGGCCAATCCACCTAACCTGCACATATTTGGACTGTGGGAGGAAACCGGAGCACCCGGAGGAAACCCACGCACACAAGGGGAGAACGTGCCGACTCTGCACAGACTTATTTGCAACTTCTTCCTGCTTTATATCAGTACTTTAACTGATTTCTATGAATGATACAAAAACGTTGTCAGTTTTAAGAGCAACATTATCTGTAGTATTTGGAATATTGATACATTTCTCAACAAATTATATCCACTATTGAAAAATACTAATTTAAATTTTAAAATGTTGACAGGTAAATTGTTGTCAATGGGAATTTTTTTTAAAGTGGGCATAATTTATTGGATATATAAATAAGAATTTATGGTATCATTGTTACACAGTTGATAGTTTTACTATTCAATTAACCCAGGAACTGTCTTCTCTCCCCACCTTCAAACACTTTATGAGTGTATTTATAGATGGGTTTTAATGGAATCAAGAGTCACTGCTTTTCAAAGATTTTGCACCAATAAGAATTTTCTCTACTTTTACAAAAAGCATTATGACAAATAATTTTCTCAATTTAGAATAAAAATAAGAGGCATTTTAACAAAAGAAAAATCAAAAATAATTTCAAGCAGTGCCTGCATTTCAGAGTTAAAAATGGCGGTCTTCATTGATTGATGAATGAATACAGTTCAAATAAGGTCAAGGAGAAAAAAAACCCAACTCGCGCCGCTTCTTTTGGCACGATATTGGGTTTCAGACTGAAACAGTTACCACAGTCAGGGAGGAGCTATTACCATCCAGCAATGCAGAAGAACTATCAGGGAAGTGTACTATGTAATAATCTATTCCAGTGAAGATGTTCTTTCCTTTCATTCATTTTCTTAATCATATATTCCTCAAATATGCTTCACATATTTACCTACCTATGCCGCAAATATTTACCTACAACAATATAATCTGCTTGACATCTCTGCCCAAACAGCTTTTGTGATTCCTTATTTCCCTAAATATACTGATCTGAAACAGACCCACAAAAGTAGGGACACAAATGTTAAGTGGTAATAAAGTACCTCTTGTCACATAAAGCCCATAGATCTTTAGAAATTGAAGAAACCTCAGCCAGTATTAGCACTGAAGCACTAGAATCTTAAGCCCTGAGTCCTGCAAAAAACATGAGAGGTAAGAGCTCTCCTTTCATTCCCTCTGCTGCAGACAGAACTAATCAGTTGTGGAGGTCAGTACAAGCTGAATCACAGCCACTGGGAGAAATCTCTGTGCAGTCACAGCAACCCAAAGAGTGTAAGTACAGGCAGTGTATAAAATCAATGTAAAATTAAGAGACTACAGCAAAATACAGCAGATCCATAGTTAGTTTAATTAATTATACGTAGGAACAGAATGTAATTTTAATAGGTGAATTAATTGTACACATTGACCATCCGTTTGTCAATATAAAAAGTCAAGATTACATCACAATATTTTTACAAGTGACTAAACTTAACACTAGGTCATAACAAAATTACATTTTCAACCCAGGAAGCTAACAAGAGGCAGGTTTACTCATTCCAACGAGGCGTTACTTGGAACATTGCTATTTATTAAACCGTTCCTAAAGCAGGCTCACAGATCACATTATCATGCAGGCATTCAACAAGCATAGGCTTACACCAGCTACAGTGCCAGTTGGGTTCGCCAGACAATTTCCAAAGATTAAAATGGAATGTTTTTTTCAAATTTTTGCTGTCATTGAAAGGAACATGACATATTCAATCTTCATGGCAAAGAAATGGGTTTCACTATTTCTTTGCCATTACTGAAAAGTATTGTTGCCTAAAGATAATGGAAATCATTTTCAGTTGTGTTAGTGAAGGTGAAGTTGGCAGCAGTGGATCAGACTTCCCACCAAAAGTCCTTCCCAATTCTCCTTTCAGTTCAAGTCAACAGAAGGGACAATTGGATGGTGCATATATCATGTAGTTGATCCAACAATGGTACAGTTACTGCCCTTCCCAGAGTAAAGGTTGCACCTAGTGTTGCCATTCCTTTCATAGAACATACAGTGCAGAAGGAGGCCATTCGGGCCATCGCATCTGCACGGACCCACTTAAGCCTTCACTTCCACCCTATCACTGTAACCCAATAACCCCTCCTGACCTTGTTTGGTCACTAAGGGCAATTTATCATGGCCAATCCACCTAACCTGTACATCTTTGGACTGTGGAAGGAAACATGAGCACCCAGAGGAAACCCACGCACACACGGGGAGAACGTGCAGACTCCGCACAGACAGTGACCCAGTGGGGAATCGATCTTGGGACCCTGGCGCTGTGAAGCCACAGTGCTATCCACTGGTGCTACCGTGCTGCCCTACCTTAAACTCTTTTCTTTTACAAGCTATAGGATCACCAATGAGCCAAAGTAAAGACATTTACAAATAAGTAAGAATCTGAACTGTATTAGAATGCAACAACATTCAGTACAATTTGTCTCTAATTTTATTTCCTCCTGAAGGCAGTGAGTCACATTGCAGTGGGAGCACATGGGATCCAGCTGTCCTCTGAAACCTCACTCAAATTTAAACATTCGTCAATTGAGGGTTGATAGGCCACCCAACCACTGAGAAGGGAAAAGGATAATGTAACCAAGTCTGGTCCTGTACTCCCTCACCTAGCATACACACACACGTCCTTTATAAAAGACATATCTTTATAGTGATAACATTGGGATCTCCTTTTTTCCCTCTCTCCAGCCAAAAAGCAGAGGACAATAGCACTCCTACTCCTAGGCTAGTTGATAACCAAGCAGACCAACATTCCAATCATACCTTTCTAGTCTGCTTGCTCAGTATATGACATAAGCAACTTTTCACCCATTAAAAGGTTGTCAACATTAGTGCTTTTAAAAATGTTCCTTTGTTTGATGTTAACCATGTAATAACTAACAATAACGTTTCAGCACATCTTCATCATAATTATGAACTGGTTAAAACAACATCTAATGGCCCAACCAGCTTTCAGGTAACCTTCTTAAAACATAGAACACATCAAAATGTGTACTATTACCATAAGCACACAGGATCTCAATTTTGACTTTTGCACTTTTTGCTGTATGAACTAACAAAAATAAATTATTCATTCCATAACCGTATGTTTCCTACTCATAATCTGATAGCGCCTTTTACCAATTGTTCCCATCGAAAAACTGCTCCGATATCCACCTCATTACCTACCTGGCAAATATCATCAGCATTTTGTCAACCGTCCCCTCCTATCATTGCAGTGACATGATTCAGGAACCCAAAGAGCCACTGGAGCCAGTCAGAAATTCTGCCTATTTCTCTCTCAGGAATGAGGTGCAATATTAAAGAAAACCTTACTCGGAGGTGTAGCATAAATATCCATTATATTTCCACCCCTCTTTACTTATTTCAAGATGCGCTTTAAGTCTTTCATACAATTTAACTTCACATAATTGCTGCTATACCACTGGAGTACTTCTTGATCCACACAAAAGGTTATCCATTGAACGGTGGCATTTAACGTCTTGTCCAAGCGCTCGGGGGAAAACGCTGCTTTGATCCAACCCACTATTCCGGTTTAGCAAAACTACCAGCTAATTTATTTATCCTGTTGAACCGAACCACAACAGCGTTCCAACAACCAACACATACTAACTAGTTTCGGAAAGACACGAGTGATTGTGGGCTGAGAAAAAAATAAAACAATCACAGACACCGTTCTACGGTCGTTTTTTTTTTCTAACCGCAACTTCTCGATTGATAAATAAAACGTACATCCTTCCGAAAGAAAGGAAAAAACCTCGTTCAACAAAAGGTGGAGCTGGCAAACATTGCCCTCGATAAATTGTACAAGGGGGGTGGGGGTTGAGGGGAGAAAAAGAAAGATTTGAGTGATAAAGAAGCAGATGTTTACATGGTTTTTTAAAAGTCTGTAAACACGCCTTTGCCAATTTACAAACTACACAAGTTACAGGCTTGGCAGCATGGACTATTTGCCTCTACTATTTCACATCAAATACTTTTGTTTCATTTTTTTTCTTCTAATTTCCACCAATGAGCTGAAACCCGTATGTTCACAGCCGACCCAACACCACGGCACATTCACTATCCGCTCAAAAGCAACTACTTTCCTTTCCCACCGGCCATCCGAAAAATTGCAATTTTTTTTTTGTTGTGCCTCCGATCCACCACAGCACACTAAGATTTCAGCAATGATAACATCTGCATATTTGCAAACACACAGGCCCTTTCCCACCCCCCTCTTCCCGCACCTACCAAAAGGCAGATCCAACAGAGGGAGGGATGTGCCAGTCCAGCCGGTGACTAACAGCTGCAGTGCCGAGGATCAAACAAGCCCAGAGACACGGATCACAATCACACTTCACCAGCAGCAATAACAATCCCGTCCGAAACTCTGCAACAAGGTAACTGTGTGGCAAAAAAACTCACTCAATAACACAAAAGTGAGGGGGGACTACAACCTTCCGATTCCTGCAAGCCTTCCTCTACATCCCAGATCGCTCTGGAAGTACATGCAAATACATTTCATAGATTTTTGGAGCGCGCCACAAAAACCGAAGTGGATCTTCGTGAGCCGAAGACGCAACCTTTAGAACCAAACATTGAAATCAAGGCAAGACAACATTCCCCCTTCCTGCCATCCGCGCCTCTAAAACTCCAGGCTGGTATAAATGTTTAGAAATTGCGGTCAGAAGTTTGGCCAGGAATGTGCAAATCGTTTTTTTTTAATAATTTAAACGCACTAACATTCGCAATCTCTCACCCACTGACCAATCTGTATTGAACAGCGAGGCCAAGTAATATGTGGAGCACGTTCAAATGCCGCGAGTCTGTGTTCTGGAGAGCATTTGAAAACGTATCTGATCCTCAGTACAGATTACCAGTCCATCTTTTCCATGTGCTTCTCCTTGGGATTTGGCTGACTGCCAAGTGAAGTGTGTGGAAACGACACCGCCAGGGCGGCAGAGATTTTCCTTAATTTCATTTTTCCCTGTTCTGGCTAGCCGGAGACAGGCTGACATTGGTTGGAAAGTGGAGCAGGTCGTCAGGGACAATCAATGAGCATCGATCGGGCTGAGCCTCTGCAACGAGCAAACAACACATCAACACTGACTGCCTTAATCTTTCGTTTCACAGTCGGACTGTCGAAGCCCTTCCACACACACACCACCCCCCCCCCCCCCCCCAGACCCGCTCTTGCATTCTCACTTCAGGCAGTCTCCATATTTTCCCAGACGACCTCCAGTTGCACACAATGTGCACACGGTGTACTTTGAAATAACCCCCCCCAGCCCCCGTTATCCTGGGGTTTTTGTTGGCCTTGGTCACAAAATCTGAATGAACAGCCAATTCAGATTTTCAATCACGTGTAAAGAAGTGAATTAAGTCCATATTTCAGTCTCGTCCTGTTGATAAATGTGGGAAAATTGATTCAGCGAAGACTGAACATTGCTGTTAATATGAAAACTCATAATCATTAACTAAACTTTTAATGACTTCCATTGTACTTGGAAAAAATACTTTTCTCAACATCTTCACATTACTTTTTTTTAAACTATTGTCATTTTTCTGGGGAGTTGTCAGGGCAGCATTGATTTTCCCCATGGCATTCTTGATTTCCACTCCATTTCAAGCCAAATTAAGCTTAAATAATAATAATTTCTACCAGCATCACAAATGGGCTTAATAATTTCTACCAGCATCACAAATGGGCTTACATTAACACTGCAAGGAAGTTACTGTGAAAGCCCCTAGTCGCCACACTCCCGCGCCTGTTCGGGTACACAGAGGGGGAATTCAGAATGTCCTAACAACACATCCTTCGGGACTTGTGGGAGGAAACCGGAGCACCCGGAGGAAACCCATACAGGCACGGGGAGAACGTGCAGACTCCGCACAGACAGTGACCCAAGCCGGGAATCAAACCCAGGTCCCTGGCGCTGTGAAGTGACAGTGCTAACCACTGTGCTACTGTGACTTACCGTGATGGCTGGATCTGCAAGCGTGCTTTTGTCACTGGGCTAAGATCACTATCCATGCCAATGGGGTTTGCTCCCAGGAATTTCAGTTTAGAAGAAAAAAAACTGATGCCGTTTCTTTGTTTTCCATTTTTAGCCATTTGGATAATTGAATACTTGGTAGGGATGAGGAGAGGGCTAGTTGTTCCCACATGAGAAACTGAGGGATATGTATTAGGGAGCAGGTTAGCAAAATGTCATTTTATATACCTTTGATACAGAGTGACAAATATCTAAATATTTAAGGTGGTGTATTCTAAGAGCTTACAAAGCAGCTGCTTACTAATACTGCAGTTGGAATATATATGGATTGACGTTCAGTGCCGGTTTCACTGTTTTGTACTGGACGCTCTGAACGATGGGGTCCTGAAGTTTACCATGTGTTGTATCAGTCACAATGCACTGGAAAAATGTTTCCAGCACAGAGAACCTGTACACATAATGAGCAGTTAACTTTGTTAAGGCCTGAAGAAAATCGGTGCTGGATTTAACCTACCTGGAAGCACTTCAAATACACAGCAAGCTTAAACATTGGCACTGCAAGAAAAGACTATTCCATTATATTGGGTCTTTGTTCTAAGAGTAGATTTATTTTGAACTTGATACTTACTTTTCTGCTTTTTTGCTGTTCAGCTATTTTCGCCACATAAACAAGCTTACAGTTTCCTCAAGTGGAACACCATCTGCCAGTGCTGCCCATTTTCCGTGGGGTATATCATTGTATGCTATCCAAATGGGCATCCTTCTGGAGATCCTCCCATATTTGCAGATGTCGGAGGAAAAGCTGAACAAATGGATAGATTTGACATTCTAGGCAGGTGTTTTTTCACCTGAGACACACATTTAAGACTCATCTTTATGTCCCCAATATCTTGATGCAGCAGACCATTGGCATCCTGAAGTAAAGGTTCAGATTCTTGGAATGAACAGAGGACACGTCACAGTACATGTGTAGTGGGCTAAGGAATCGTACCTGTGTATGTTTGAAGACATTTGCAATGTCAAGACAATGATTACTCATCAAAACTGCCACTGCACTGTGCATAACCCTGCAGTCCATTGTGTAAACAAATTCCAGGACAAGGATGGCCATCAGCAGCTGAGAAGGAGGGATTTAAACGAGTTCAGCAGGGGGAGGAGACATAGAGCGTTTATGCAATTGGGACACAGCATGTTGAGTTTCAAGGGAATAAGGCGAGGCTGCATGGCCTCTACTTTAAAGCTAGGAGTATCATAGGTAAAACAGACGAGTTGAAAGTGTGTATTGACACATGGAGTTATGATGTTGTTGCCATCACAGAAGCATGGTTGAAGGAGGAACAGGAACTGGCAGCTCAACAATCCAGGGCACACGATCTTCATGCAGGACAGGGGAGGGTGTAAAAGAGGGGGGGTCTTCAAATGAGGCTTTGTGGGTAGAGTTTAGAAATAAAAAGGGGGCAGTCGCACTGTTAGGAGTGTATTACAGGCCACCAATAGTCAACGGGTAATAGAGGAGCAGATATGTAAACAATTTACTGAGGTGTGTAAAAACAATAATAGAGTAATTATATAGGGGATTTCAACTTTCCCAACATTAATTCGGATAGTGACTTTATAAAGGGTTTCAAGGGAGCAGATTTCTTGAAATGTATTCAAGAGAGATTTCATATCAACAGGTTCAACAAGGAATGGTGCAGTGTTGGACTTAGTTCTGGCGAACAAAGCCGGACAGATGTTCGAGGAAGCAGTGATGGAGCATTTTAGTGATCGCGACCACAACACTACGTTTTAAATTTGTCGTCGATAAGCAAAAAGGACAGAATCAATCTCCAGTTGGAGAGGCAAGGTTTGATCAGGGACAGTCAACATGGCTTTGTAAGAGGGAGATCACGCATAACAAATTTGATTGAAATTTTTGAGGAGGTGACCAGGTTTTGAATGGTTTATATGGATTTCATCAAAGTCTTTGACAAGGTCCCATATGGGAGACTGGTAAAGAAGGTAAAAGCACATTGGATCCAGGGTAACGTGATCCAAAATTGACTTAGTGATAGGAGACAGAGGGTGGTGGTGGCAGAAGGCTGTTATCATTGAATCACTTCCGGTTGCGGCTATGCCTGGGTAGGTCGCACGGTCGGCAGCTCCCACCGATAACGGACTTTTGGGCCCTTTTAAGGAGCCTCAGCAGCATTTGTTCGACGATTCCCGGTGTGGGAAGGTAGGAGTGAGGGTCCCCCTGCACTGTATGCAGTGGACCAGGAGCGGAGCAGTCAAAAAAGAAGCTTTAGAGCAGTGAGGAGAACGGGCGCAAAAAAATAAGATGGCGGCGGGCGGGGACCAGGCAGCGTGGGCCCAGTGGTCTCGGGAGCAGCAGGAGTTTTTAAAAAGCTGCTTTGCTGACTTGAAGGCGGAGATGCTGGCCCCTATGAAGGCGTCGATTGAAAGGTTGGTGGAGACCCAGAAGATGCAGGGGACGGCGATTAAGGAGGTGCAGCAGAAGGTCTCTGACAACAAGGACGAGATTCTAGGCCTGGCGGTTAAAGTTGAAGCGCACGAGGCGCTTCACAAAAAATGGCAGAAGCTGGAGGACCTGGAGAACACGTCGAGGAGGCAGAACCTGCGGATTCTGGGTCTCCCTGAAGGCGTGGAGGGGTCGGATGCTGGGGCGTATGTGACCACGATGCTGAGCATGCTGATGGGTGCGGGGGCCTTCCCGAGGCCCCTGGAGCTGGATGGAGCGCACAGAGTCCTGGCAAGGAGGCCGAGGGCGAACGAACCGCCGAGGGCGATGGTGCTGAGGTTTCACCATTTCACCGACAGGGAGTGTGTCCTGCGATGGGCGAAGAAGGAGCGGAGCAGCAGGTGAGAGAATACTGAGATCCGTATTTATCAGGACTGGAATGCAGAGCTAGCCAGGAAGCGGGCAGGATTCAACCGGGCTAAGGCGATCCTCCACGGGAAGGGGGTGAAGTTCGGGCTGTTACAGCCGGCGAGACTGTGGGTCACATACCAGGACCGACACCACTATTTTTTTTTTTAATATAATTTTTATTGGAATTTTTTACAGAAAATATAAAACATAACGACAAACAATGAAATGCAACAAAATAACCCATAATAACTGTGACACCCCCAGACCGTATCGGCGCATGTATCACATCCCCCCACCCCCCCAACCCTAATGAACAACAAAAGAACTTAAAAAATATTAAAATTAAATAAACAAACATAGTCATTGTCGGCCCCCCCCCTTTTCCCTCCCCTTTTCCCTCCCCGGGTTGCTGCTGCTGCTGTCCCCGTACCCTATCGTTGAGCCAGAAAGTCGAGAAAAGGCTGCCACCGCCTAAAGAACCCTTGTACCGACCCTCTCAGGGCGAATTTGACCTTCTCTAGCTTAATGAAACCCGCCATGTCATTGATCCAGGTCTCCACGCTTGGGGGCCTCGCATCCTTCCATTGTAGCAAGATCCTTCGCCGGGCTACTAGGGATGCAAAGGCCAGCACACCGGCCTCTTTCGCCTCCTGCACTCCCGGCTCCGCCCCAACCCCGACACCACTATTTTGATACGCCGGATGAGGCGTGGACTTTTATCAAAAACGAGAAGCTGGACTTGAATTAATGGTTTGCAGTATGTTATGTGGGATGCTGGTGAGGGAGAGGGGGCAATGCTTGTTTGGGTGGGGCTTTCTCCCCGCGTTTTCTTGGGACTGGGTGGGCCCGTAGCCCGAGTCCCTCGGGGACTTGGGTGAGGTTGCAGTTAAAAGGAATTGCACCACGGGGGCGGGGTTGGCCCAGGCAGGGAGTGTGGCTCTTTCCCGCGAAATGGTGGGGGCTGTACCTGAAGCGGGGGGTGGGCAGTGTACTGTGTACAATGTCCGCGTTGGTCTATATGGGGGGTGGGGGGACTTTCACTACTCCACTTTGGTGGGGGGAGGGCTGGTGATCTGGATGGGATATCCAAAAGCGTATTGGAGGCAGAGGCGGGAGCGGCCGGGGTCAGCATGAGTCAGCTGACTTACAGGGGTGTAATGGGAGAAACAGGGGGGTCGCAATCCACGCCTCATCCGGTTAATCAATTGCTTGGCCGGGGAAGGGGGGGGTGGGGGGGTTGGGAGGGGGGAACTGGGTTGCTGCTGTGCTGATTGAGGGGGAGTTGACGGTAAGAGGGAGAGTCGGGGCGGGGAGCTTCCGCCTGGGGGGCTGGAGTGTGCGGGAGTCGTGGGCACGTGGCTGGCCTAAAAAATGAGAGGGCTAGTCGGCAGGGTGGGAGGGCGGGTAGCCCCCCGATCCGGCTGATCACGTGGAAAGTGAGAGGCTTGAATGGGCCGGTTAAGAGGGCCCGGGTGTTTTCGCACTAAAAGGCGCTGAAGGCAGACGTAGCCATGCTACAGGAAACACACCTGAAGATCGCGAACCAAACTAGGCTGAGGAAAGGATGGGTGGGACAGGTTTTTCACTCAGGGCTGGATGCGAGAAACAGGGAGGTCGCAATCCTGTTGAGTAAGCGGGTGGCATTTCAGGCGATGGGTATTGTGGCGGATAAGGGGGGTCGATATGTTATGGTTAGTGGTAGGCTGCAGGGAGCTTGGGTGGTGCTGGTGGATGTGTATGCCCCAAACTGGGACGATGCAGGGTTCATGAAGCAGATGTTGAGTCGGATCCCGGATCTGGAGGCAGGTAGTTTGATAATGGGGGGGGGGGGGATTTCTATACGGTTCTGGACCCGACACTGGATCGGTCTAGATCGAGGTCGGGTAAGAGACCGGCAACGACTAAGGTTCTGAGGGGGTTCATGGACCAGATGGTGGGAGTGGATCTGTGGAGATTTGATAGGCCAAGGGCGAGGGAGTTTTCCTTCTTCTCCCATGTACACAAGGCTTCCTCGCGGATAGATTTTTTCGTGGTAAACTGGGCTCTAATCCCGAGAGTGGAGGGGGTGGAGTACTCGGCCATTGCGATCTCGGACCATGCCCCACACTGGGTGGACCTGAAGATAGGGGAGGAGAGAGGTCAGCGCCCGTTGTGGCGAATGGACGTGGGACTACTGGCGGACGAGGAGGTCTGGGGGCGTATCCAAAGATATGTGGAGTCCAATGATAATGGAGAGGTGTCGATGAGTGTGGTCTGGGAGGTGCTGAAGGCGGTGGTCAGGGGGGGGAGTTAATTTCAATCAGGGCCCACAGGGAGACGAGGGAGAGGATGGAGAGGGAGAGATTGGTGGGGGCGATACTGAGGGTGGATAGGAGATATACGGAATCCCCTGAGGAGGGGCTGTTGAAGGAGCGCCGGAGCCTCCAGATGGAGTTTGACTTGCTAACCAGGGGGAAGGCTGAGGCCCAGTTGAGGAAGCTACAAGGAGCAGTATATGAGTATAGGAGAAGGCAAGCCGGATGTTGGCACATCAGCTGCCGAAGAGGGAGGCGGCCAGGGAGATTGGGGGAATTAGGGTAAGGAGGGGAACATGGTGCGGAGTCCAGCTAAAATAAACGGGTTCTTTAAGGACTTTTATGGTGAATTACACGAGTCAGAACCCCCGGGGGGGGGGGGGGGGGGAGAGGGGATGCAACAGTTCCTGGACCAACTTATGTTTCCAAAGGTGGAGGAAGGGCTGTTAGAGGGATTGGGGGCTCCGATTGGGATGGAGGAGTTGGCTAAGGTGTTGGGGAGTATGCAGGCGGGCAAGGCCCCAGGGCCGGATGGATTCCCCGTTGAGTTCTACAGGAAGTTCGCGGAGCCGTTGGGCCCGCTGTTGCTGAGAACCTTCAACGAGGCTAAGGAAAAGGGAATCCTTCCCTCGACGATGTCGCAGGCTTTGATCTCGCTTATCCTCAAGCGTGATAAGGACCCGTTGCAATGCGGCTCCTATAGACCAATTTTGCTTCTTAATGTAGATGCCAAACTGTTGGCCAAGATCTGAGCCACTAGGATTGAGGATTGTGTCCTGGGAGTGATTCATGAGGATCAGACAGGGTTTGTGAAGGGCAGGCAGCTGAATATGAATGTGCGGAGGCTCCTGAATGTGATCATGATGCCCTCGGAGGGGTGGGATGCAGAAGTGGCAGCGGCAATAGACACGGAGAAAGCCTTTGATCGAGTGGCGTGGGAGTACTTGTGGGAGGTGTTAGGCACGTTTGGGTTTGGGGAGGAATTCATAGGATGGGTCAAATTGTTGTACCAGGCCCCGGTAGCGAGTGTTTCGACGTACCGGCTGTGGTCAGAGTACTTCAGGTTGTATCGTGGAACGAGGCAGGGGTGCCCTTTGTTCCCCCTACTGTTTGCACTGGCGATTGAGCCGCTGGCCATGGCATTGAGGGAGTCCAGAAACTGGAGGGGATTGGTCCGGTGGGGGGTGGGGAGTGTTTCACTGTATGCGGATGACCTGCTTTTGTACATTGCAGATCTGGTGGAGGAGATGGGGGAGGTTATGCAGATTCTTAGGAATTTTGGAAACTTCTTGGGATACAAGTTACACGTGGGGAAAAGCGAGCATTTTGTGGTGCATGCGAGGGGCCAGGAAAAGAGATTGGGGGAGCTACCGCTCAAGATGGTGGAGAGGAGCTTTCGGTCCTTGGGTATCCAGGTAGCCAAGAGTTGGGGGGTTTTGCACAAGTTCAATTTAGCGCGCCTGGTGGATCAGATGGAGGAGGACTTTTGAAGGTGGGATGTGTTGCCACTTTCCCTGGCGGGTAGGGTGCAGTCCGTAAAGATGACAGTTCTCCCTAATTTCCTGTTCGCCTTCCAGTTCCTGCCTATTCTCATCCCCAAGTCCTTCTTTAAGCGGGTAAATAGGAGTATTACGGGATTTGTGTGGGCAGATAAGACCCCGCGGGTTAAGAGACTGTTTTTGGTGCGCAGTTGTGAGGGGGGTGGGTTGGCACTGCCGAACCTGTGCAGCTATTACTGCGCAACGAATGTGTCTATGATTCGGAAGAGGGTAATGGAGGGAGAGGGGGCAGCATGGAAACGGCTAGAAGCGTCGTCCAGTATAGGCACTAGCTTGGGGGCACTGGCGACGGCACCATTGCCGCTTCCGCCGACGCGGTATACCACGAGCCCGGTGGTGGCGGTGTCACTGAGGGTCTGGGGGCAATGGAGATGGCATAGGGGGGAGGTGGGGGCCTCAGTTTGGACCCCGATACGGAACAATCATAGGTTCGTTCCAGGTAGGATAGATGGTGGGTTACTCAGCTGGCATAGGGCGGGAATCAAAAGAATGAAAAAAAAAATGAAAATCGCTTATTGTCACAAGTAGGCTTCAAATGAAGTTACTGTGAAAAGCCCCTAGTCGCCACATTCCGCCGCCTGTTTGGGGAGGCTGGCACGGGAATCGAACTGTGCTGCTGGCTTGCTTGGTCTGCTTTCAAAGCCAGCGATTTAGCCCTGTGCTAAACAGCCCAGGGGGTGCCTCCGATGTGGCCTGATTGGTGGGCCGGCCTCTCTGGCTGGGGGCCTCCTTTCTTCCGTGCCGGCCCCTGTAACCCTGCACCATGTTGCGTCGGAGCTGGCGCATTGAAGGAAGCCATTGCGCATGCGCGCATTGGTGCCGGTGCCACTGCACATTCATGGATCCCGCGGCGCCCAGTTGACGCCGGGATCAGCAGCTGGAGTGGCGTGAACCACTCCAGTGCCATGCTGGCCCCCTGTAGAGGCCAGAATTGCTGATCCTGAGGCCGTGCTGACGCCATCCAGAAACGCGACGGCGTCAACACTTGGCCTCAGTTTCACAGAATCCCGCCCCCAGTGTTCAGTTCTGGTCACCGCATTATAGGAAGGATGTGATTGCACTAGATAGGGTGCAGAGGAGATTCATCAGATGTTGCCTAAAATGGAGCATTTTAACTATGAAGAGAGGCTGGATAGGCTTGAGTTGTTTTATTTGGAGCAGAGAAGGCCGAGAGGGGACCTGATTGAGGTGTATATGATTGTGAGGGGCATGGACAGGGTGGATAGAAAGCAGCTGTTGCCCAGAGTTAAAAGGTCAATAGCAAGGGTTACATTTTAAGGTGAAAGGCAGGTGGTTCAGAGGGGATTTGAGGAAAATAATTTTCATCCAGAGGGTGGTGGGAATCTGGAATGCATTGCCTGCGATGGGTAGTTGAGGCAGGAAACCTCACAATCTTTAAAAAGTCGTTGGATGAAATGTCTGATAGAACCATCAATTCACCAGACATTGTTTTCCGATATGAATCTAGGCTTTAATCGACTCACTTCAGAGCCAGCCTGTTACCCATTGATGAACTCAAAGTGAACTCAGGCTGACTCTGGACAAGGGTATTTATACAGCTGCACTAGGGGGAGGAGTCATGGGCGGAGCCAAGGGTGGAGCCCAGTACAAGTTCCTGAGTGCTCCCAGCGCTACTCCCCCTAGTGGAAGGATGGCGCTACTGCGCTTACAACGACAGTGTGAATTAACATATATACATCTATATTACATTCACCACATTCACCCCCTGCAAAAAAATCAAGTCCGGCGGGGATGGTGGTCTATAAAGTCAGTCTGTCCGGTGGTCGAATTGTCCGCTGTGATCTGCGGAGCACCGGGGTTGCAGCATCTTGCGGTAGCTGGATGGGTGTTGTGTGCTGGGGTACAATGGCGGACTCCAGAGAGGGTTGTATCCGAGGTTCATACTCTCCTGGTTCGACCGGGGACTGGGGGCGCTGGGTGCTGGCCGGCGCGGGGGCGCGGAACTGGTGGAGTGAGCTCATGGGCTCGGGAGCGCAAGGGGGCGGCAGCATGGGGTGTAGGGTGAGAGGTCCTTCTGTGGGGGTAGAGGGGGCGCTGGATCCTGCGGGTGCCAGATCCCGGAGGGATACTGTGTCCTGACGGCCGTCAGGGAACTCAACGAATGTGTACTGGGGGTTGCAGTGGAGCAGGCGCACCTTTTCAACAAGGGGGTCGGTTTTGTGCGCCCTGACGTATTTTCCTCAGAAGATCGGGGCCCGGCGTCCTCAGCCATGCCGGAAGTGAGACCCCCGTGGTAGTGCCCCTGGAAAATATGAAGAGCCTCTCGTGAGGGGTCTGGTTGGTCGCCGTACACAAAAGGGACCTAATAGCGTGGAGCGCGTCTGGGAGGACTTCCTGCCACTGGGAGACTTGGAGCTTTCTAGACCGGAGGGTCAGGAGGACGGTCTTCCAGACCGTCGCGTTCTCCCTTTCCACCTGCCCGTTCCCCCTGGGGTTGTAGCTGGTAGTCCTGCTCGAGGCAATGCCCTTGTCGAGCAGGTACTGACGCAGCTCGTCGCTCATGAAGGACGAACCCCGGTCGCTGTGTACTTAGCTGGGGAAACCAAACAGGGTGAAGATGCTATGCAGGGCCCTAATGACTGTGTGTGAGGTCATGTCGGGGCACGGGATAGCGAATGGGAAACGGGAGAACCTGTCTACGACGTTTAAGAAGTAAACGTTCATGTTGGTTGAGGGGAGTGGCCCTTTGAAATCAATCGCGAGGCGTTCAAAGGGCCTTGATGCCTTGACCAGGTGGGCCCTGTCTGGTCTATAGAAGTGCGGTTTGCACTCTGCACAGATCGGGCAGTCCCTGGTGACCGCTTTTACCTCCTCGTTGGAGAAAGGCAGGTTTCGGGCCCTGATGTAGTGGGCGAGCCGGGTGACCCCCGGGTGGCAGAGGTCATTGTGGATGACTTTCAATCGGTCGATCTGCGCGCTGGCGCATGTCCCACGGGATAGGGCATCCGGAGGCTCGTTTAGCTTCCCGGGTCGATATTTGATATCGTAATTGTAGGTGGAGAGTTCGATCCTCCACCTCAGAATTTTGTCGTTTTTTATTTTGCCCCTTTGCGAGTTGTCGAACATGAAGGCAACTCATCTTTGGTCGGTGATGAGGGTGAACCTCCTACCTGCGAGGTACTGCCTCCAGTGACGGATAGCCTCCACAATGGCTTGTGCTTCTTTCTCGACTGAGGAGTGTCAGAGCTCTGAAGCGGAGAGGGTACGGGAGAAAAATGCAACTGGTCTCCCTGCCTGATTTAACGTGGCTGCAAGAGCTACCTCTGAGGCGTCGCTCTTTACCTGAAATGGGGTGGATTCATCCACCGCCCGCATAGCCACTTTGGCGATGTCCTCCTTGATACCGTCGAAGGCCTGGCGTGCCTCGGCTGACAGGGGAAATCGTGTGGTCCTAAAGAGTGGGCAGGCTTTGTGTGCATATTGAGGGACCCACTGGGCGGGGCGTAGTATGAAAAAAATCCCAAGCACCGTTTGAGGGCCTTGGGACAATGAGGGGGAGGGAGTTCTAAGAGGGGGCGCATACGGTCCGGGTCGGGGCCCAGGACTCCGTTTTCCACGACATAGCCGAGGATGGCTAGTCTGGTTGTGCGGAAAACGCATTTCTCCTTGTTGTACGTGAGGTTCAGTTTCTGTGCCGTCTGGAGAAAACGGTGGAGGTTGGCGTCGTTGTCCTGCTGGTCATAGCCACAGATGGTGACATTGTCCAAGTACGGAAACGTGGCCCGCAGCCCGTACTGCCATTCCACCATTCGGTCCATTGCTCGTTGGAACACCGAGACCCCATTAGTGACGCCGAAGGGAACCTGGAGGAAATGGAAGAAGCGGCCATCGGCCTCGAGTGCCGTGTAGTGGCGGTCCTCCGGGCGGATTGGGAGCTGGTGGTATGCAGACTTCAGATGCACTGTGGAAAAGAGCCGGTACTGGGCGATCTGGTTTACCATGTCTGCAATCCTGGGGAGGGGATACGCATTGAGGAGCGTAAATCTATACGGAATTTTTCCCCGGTCTTAACGACCACCACCTGAGCTCTCCAGGGACTATTGCTGGCCTCTATAATCCCCTCACTGAGTAGCCTTCGGATCTCTGCTCTGGCAAATACCCTATCCTGCAGGCTATACCACCTGCTACGAGTGGCTACGGGTTTACAGTCCTTAGTGAGATTGGCAAAGAGAGGATGGGGGGGGGATTCGCCGTGTAGTGAGGCTGCAGAACGTGAGTGGGGGTGAGGCTCTTGAGGTTGCATTGGAAGTCTAAGCCTAATAAGAGTGGCGTGCAGAGTTCGGGCAACAAGTAGAATTTAAATTTTGAGTAGCTGGCGCCTCGGATTGTGTGTCGCGGCGGTGCGCCCCTGGATCTGGACCGAGTGGGAGCCTGAAGCGAGCGAGATAGTTTGCTGCACGGGGAAAACTGGGAGCGAACAGCGTCTTACCAGGTCTGGATGTATGAAGCTCTCCGTGCTCCCGGAGTCGAAGAGGCATGGCGTTTTGTACCCGTTGATATGGACCTCTGCCATCGAGTTTCGTAGATTCTTTGGTCGCAATTGGTCCAGGGTGACCGCACTGAGTTGCGGGTAGTCGGCGGCTCGATCAGCTGTGCTGGAGTGGCCCCGTGATGACTGCCCTCTGAGTTCATAGTCGAATTCGAATTCTTCCGCAGAGTTGTCCGAGCGCGGAGATGCCAATCGGGCCCGTGGATCGCACGTGGCGGGCGGCGACGAAGATGGCATCCAAGATGGCGACCCCCATGTGTCGTACGTGGCCGGCCGCGTGGTGGAAGTTTTCCAAGATGGCGGCCCCCATGGATCGCACGTGGCTGGAGGGGGCCGAATCTGGGCATAGGCCACAGCATTCCGGGCCCCGCGGGCCTGCGAGTGAGGGGAGCGATTACTGCGAGTCGCTGGGGAGTTGGAAGTTGGGGTCCTTTTTGCGAGGCACACTCGTGCATAATGGCCTTTCCGCCCGCAGCTGCTGCAGGTCGCGTTGCGGGCCGGGCAGTGCTGCCGCGGGTGCTGGTTCTGGCCACAGAAATGGCAGGCTGGAGCAGCGTAGTGGCTGGCTTGGGCAGCATAGTGGCTGGCTGCTGGAGCGGCATGGTGGCTGGGCGGCCGCATAGCACAGGCCTGGGGGAGTCGCTGGTCGGGGCCCCATGATTGGGTCGCGGGGTCCGCGGGGAACGAGTTCAGACTGCGGAAGGAAACGTCCATCGTGGTAGCTGCTTCCACAGTCGTTTCTAACTCCTGGGCCCCCTTTTCCAGCAGTTGTTGGCGCACATAGTTAGACCTGAGGCCCGCTACGAAAACATTGCATACCGCCAATTCCCTGTGTTCAGCTGCGGTAACCACTTGGTAATTACAGTCATTAGACAAATTATTAAGTTCTCTTAGAAATTCAGCGAGTGATTCTGTAGGCCGCTGGCAGCGAGTCGTTAACACATGGCGAGCGTAAACTTGGTTAACAGGCCATACATAAATTTTATCGAGAACTGCTAGCGCTGCAGTATATGAACTGGCCGAGTTTAGTTGCGTAGAGATTCTATGGCTCACCCTCGCGTGCAGTAGACTTAGCTTCTGTTCCTCTGTCGTTTTGGCAGTGCTTGCTTCGGCCAGGTAGGCCTTGAAACACCGCAATTAGTGGGAGAAGATTTCTTTAGCCTCTGCATCCTGCGGGTCGAGTTCCAGGTGTCCAGGCTTGAGGGCTGATTCCATAATCAATCTTTGCTGTTCTTAAGTCGATTAAATTGATGGAACCATCAATTCACCAGACACGTGTTTCCGATATGAATCTAGGCTTTAATCGACTTACTTCAGAGCCAGCCTGTTACCTGTTGATGAACTCAAAGTGAACTCAGGCTGACTCTGGACAAGGGTGTTTATACAGCTGCACTAGGAGGAGGAGTCATGGGCGGAGCTAAGGGTGGAGCCCAGTACAAATTCCTGAGTGCTCCCAGCGCTACTCCCCCTAGTGGTTGGATGGCGCTACTGCGCTTACAATGACACTGTGAATTAACATATATACATCTATATTACATTTACCACAATGTCATAACTTTCAAGGCGATGGGCCAAGTTCTGGAAAGTGGGATTAGTGTAGATTAGAGTAGTTTTATTTTGTGCAGGATTGATGGGCCGAAGGGCCTCTTCTGTACTATAAGATTCAAAGATAACAACTTCACCAAACCTTTATACCTTTGTAGCCTTTAAAGCAGCATTTGAGCATTTCTGCACAATCTTCTAAGCTGCAGTAGTACAGATTTGCATCACTCAGGTACAGATTCTTTAGGGGGTGGTTAAACTTGATAAAATGAGAGTACAATGGGAAACCAGTTTGAACCAGCAACCTTCACTTTTAACTTGAGCTATTGGGTTGCTTGCACATGACCGCCGTGGAAGAGGCGGGTTATTCATTAACATAAATGCTCAATAGAGTGATATTTCAACTCAGTTTGAAGTTTAACCTAGCATCCATAAGTTTTCCAGGCGCCCCAAAACTCCCTACTGAAGACAAGGTGAGAGCACTATGGCAAATGGGGGGGGGGGGGGGGGAGGGGGGGGGGGAGGGGAGGGGGAGATTGGGGGGGGGGGGGATTGGGGGCTTGGGGGGGGGGGGTGGGGGGGAGGACTCAATCAATCATAGAGAAATATGACACTTCATGCAAAGTACTCCCAATTGTTTTTTAACCTGATAGTCGGAAGGAGTTTGTCCAATTAAGACGTTATTAATAAGGATTCAACCAAGACTTGCAGGGCTATGGAATAGAGCGGAGGAATAGGACTGATTGCTTGCCCTTCAGAAAGCAGGGAGGGGCTCAATGGGCTGAATGGCCTCCTGTGCCATAACGGTTCTATAATTACCTTAATTAATGAGGAAAGCTGTTACCCGAATCTTAATGGAATAGATCATTGGTATCCCAAAAGCAAAGGTTTAGATTCTTGGAATGAACAGGGGCACGTCAGAGTACAGGTTGACCAGTGTTCAAAATGATTGTTATGTATTGCTGTAAGGAGGGTCCTGTCATGAAATAATTCGGAAAAGAAAAGCAGAAGCAGCCAGAGGCAGGAGGCAACTAAGACAGACAGGGGAGGGACAGAGGATGAGAGAGGAGAGTAGCAAGCGAGGGGGGAGAAGGAGCAGAGAATGTCCTCTTCCACTGTCATCCCCAAACTTATTGAAAACTCAGAATTTCTGATTCTGACCGACCAACTTGTGGGCAAGGCTGTGACCTCAAAAGCTCAGGGGTCAACAGCTGCTGAAGCCCTTAAGCTAAATCTCCGGTCAAAAGTTTCACCTTTTGATTCCACTCTCAGTTACTTTAACACTTGCAACACACCAACTACTTCCCCCTCCCCAACTGAAGATAATCAGGAGGTGCAATGTGGCACTTCATTGATGCTCTCTATTTGGCTCATCCCCTCCTTTATGGTACTGGGAGGAACAGAGAATCTGTTTCAGAATACCAGTAGTAAACCATCATTTCAAACATAACATTATGTAGCAGATCATTCTTTCTGTTAGGTTGTGATATTGCAGTTTATATTTGTATGTTAATGAGTGAATGAGTAAGTGAATAAAGAAATAAAGAATGAAAATCAAAGAAGGACAATAACCACAGTTCTGAAGGAGGGTTCCAATTCTCTTTGGCTCCAATTCTATTGCCTGAATTGCCAGGAATCTTTCTCAGAAGGAGACAGGGGCTTTGGCTTGGATACATTTACCTACTGTGCACATTCACTGGTGCTGGATATGACTGCCTGCAAATGGAATGATACATCTGTTGGTACAAGATTATGTGTGTATTCCATGTGCCTCGATCAGCAATACACATTCTCCACTTTATGTAAATGTGTTTATGTGGCATTCAGGTGTGCTGTTCAGTCAGAATGTTTGCCAAATTTCATGAGCCACCCTTTGTATTTTCAGATGCAGTCAGAGGCTGATAAATAGAATTCTACATGTGTGCTTATGTGTGCTTACTGATTAGTGACTGGTGCACAAGAGCAATGTAACTTGGTCTTCTGCTCACACGGCTGACAAACAGGTTCTCCTCTGCATAGATTAGTTGGGACATATCTAAGTTTTGCTCATTGATAAACTTCTTTTTGGTAATGAAAGATGACTTGTGGAACAATTGGCATACCACCAGAATGATTCGTTTTATGTGTTCCTTCTCTCTTGCAGTGAGTTGAATCAGAATTGAGTTTCCCTGACAGCTAACAGGTTGATGATAATGCCAGGTGTGGCAGCACACAACAGGAAGTCTCATTTTTCATTCCCGCATCTCAACCAGGTTAATAGCTGGAGCATTACGATTGACCTTTGTGAACCTGGATTCAGAAGGGAAAAGTCAGATCATGATAGGAAGTGATAGGGAAGTGCATATGTGTGAATGCCAAGTGAGAATAGAACCATGCTTTGATGCAAAAGGGTCTATGATGAGTTCGGTTTCTAGCATTAATTGTCAAGATATGTAATATATGGCTACTTTGGTAAAATTCTGTACATATGAATATACGAACAAGGAGCAGGAGTAGACTATTTGGCCCCATGAGCCTGCTCCGCCTTATAATAAGATCATGGCGATCTGAGTGTAATTTAATATTCACTTTCCACCTACCACAGATAACCTAGCAGTCCCTTGCTTACAAAGAATCTATCTACTTCTGCCTTAAAAATATTTAGACTTTGCTTCCACCACCTTTTCAGGAAGAGTGTTTCAAAGACACACGACCCTCTGAGAGAAATAATTTTGCCTCAATTCTGTTTTAAATGGATAACTTCTTATTTTTAAACAGTAGCCCCTCATTTTGATTCCCCCCCCAAGAGGAAACATCCTCGCCACATCCACTACAACTTACTTTCCTATCTCTCTTTGTGTCATTATAACGTTGGCAACCACCCCATTCATCCCTTCATCCAAGTCATTTATAGAAATTGTAAACAGTTGTGGTCCAGGCACTGATCTCTGGGCACACCACTTGTTACATTTTGGCAACCTGAAAAAGACTCATCCGTACCCCTGCTTCATGTTAGCCAGTCAATCTTCAATCCATGCCAATATGTTACCTCCTATACCATGAGCTTTTATTTTCCATAATAACCTTTGATGTGGCACTTTATCAAATGTCTTCTGGAAATCTAAGTACAGTACATCCACTGGTTCCCCTTTAACCACAGCACATGTTACTTCCTCAAAGAACTGACACCATCTGCCTCGCAACTCAAGCTCCCGACTTAGACACCTTGGACCAGACCCTAAACGAGGACCTGTCAAATCTTGAAAAATACTGCAACACATGATGACTCAAGCCAAGCTCTGCCTAAAGAGTATCCAGCTTATTCCATTTTTACAATGCAAAAGCCAATAAAGAGCTTAACATCCAAATGAATGGCTACAAATTAAACCACCCAACACCAACATACCTTGAAGTGACCTTAGGTAGGACACTGACCTTCTGGGGATACCTAAAAACAGATGCAGCCAAGTGCAGAAACAACTTGATTGCCAAACTAGCCGACTCAACATAACCGAACCTCAGCACTCACACTCTCATACTCATACTGTGCCCCTGTTAGGTCAGGTTCAACACACACACATACACACACACACACAAGTTTAACAACCAGCTGACTGCTATCATGCATATCATTACTGGAACACTGCCCTCAACACCATTACCTTGGCTCCCTGTCCTGGCAAACACCACTGCTCCACATAATAATAACTTTATTGTCACATATATGAACTTACTGTGAAAAGCCCCTAGTTGCCACACTCCGGCGCCTGTTCGGGTAAGCTGGTACGGGAATTGAACCCGCGCTGCTGGCCTTGTTCTGCATCACAAACCAGCTGTCTAGCCCACTGAGCTAAGCAATACGTAGCCTTACAACAACCCACAAAATGGTGGAAAAAATTTCAAATGCCCCCTACATTCCACTTCATACTAATCTATTCAGCCCATCCAAGATATGATTCCCATCAGGAAGATCGATCTGGATATATGCTCCCACACAGGACCTCAACATAAATTCCATCTGGATAACTGAATTGGAATCATTAGACATGACAAACAAGTACCTGGTCTCAAACCTAACCCAAGGGCTGCCTGATTTCAGTAAAAGTTTTTACAAATATATAAGACAAAAAAGAGTGGCTAAGGTAAATATTGGTCCTTTAGAGGATGAGAAGGGAGTTTTAATAATGGGAAATGAGGAAATGGCTGAGGAACTGAACAGGTTTTTTGGGTCGGTCTTCACAGTGGAAGACACAAATAACATGCCAGCGACTGATAGAAATGAGGCTATGACAGGTGAGGACCTTGAGAGGATTGTTATCACTAAGGAGGGAGTGATGGGCAAGCTAATGGGGCTAAAGGTAGACAAGTCTCCTGGCCCTGATGGAATGCATCCCAGAGTGCTAAAAGAGATGGCTAGGGAAATTGCAGATGCACTAGTGATAATTTACCGAAATTCACTAGACTCTGGGGTGGTCCCGGTGGATTGGAAATTAGCAAACGTGACGCCACTGTTTAAAAAAGGAGGTAGGCAGAAAGCAGGAAATTATAGGCCAGTGAGTTTAACTTCGGTAATAGGGAAGATGCTGGAATCTATCATCAAGGAAGAAATTGCGAGGCAGCTGGATAGAAATTGTCCCATTGGGCAGACGCAGCATGGGTTCGTAAAAGGCAGGTCGTGCCTAACTAATTTAGTGGAATTTTTTGAGGACATTACCAGTGCAGTAGATAACGGGGAGCCGATGGATGTGGTATATCTGGATTTCCAGAAAGCCTTTGACAAGGTGCCACACAAAAGGTTGCTGCATAAGATAAAGATGCATGGCATTAAGGGTAAAGTAGTAGCATGGATAGAGGATTGGTTAATTAATAGAAAGCAAAGAGTTGGGATAAATGGGTGTTTCTCTGGTTGGCAATCAATAGCTAGTGGTGTCCCTCAGGGATCCGTGTTGGGCCCACAATTGTTCACAATTTACATTGATGATTTGGAGTTGGGGACCAAGGGCAATGTGTCCAAGTTTGCAGATGACACTAAGATGAGTGGTAAAGCGAAAAGTGCAGAGGATACTGGAAGTCTGCAGAGGGATTTGGATAGGTTAAGTGAATGGGCTCGGGTCTGGCAGATGGAATACAATGTTGACAAATGTGAGGTTATCCATTTTGGTAGGAATAACAGCAAACGGGATTATTATTTAAACGATAAAATATTAAAGCATGCCGCTGTTCAGAGAGACTTGGGTGTGCTAGTGCATGAGTCACAGAAGGTTGGTTTACAAGTGCAACAGGTGATTAAGAAGGCAAATGGAATTTTGTCCTTCATTGCTAGAGGGATGGAGTTTAAGACTAGGGAGGTTATGTTGCAATTGTATAAGGTGTTAGTGCGGCCACACCTGGAGTATTGTGTTCAGTTTTGGTCTCCTTACTTGAGAAAGGACGTACTGGCGCTGGAGGGTGTGCAGAGGAGATTCACTAGGTTAATCCCAGAGCTGAAGGGGTTGGATTATGAGGAGAGGTTGAGTAGACTGGGACTGTACTCGTTGGAATTTAGAAGGATGAGGGGGGATCTTATAGAAACATTTAAAATTATGAAGGGAATAGATAGGATAGATGCGGGCAGGTTGTTTCCACTGGCGGGTGACAGCAGAACTAGGGGGCATAGCCTCAAAATAAGGGGAAGTAGATTTAGGACTGAGTTTAGGAGGAACTTCTTCACCCAAAGGGTTGTGAATCTATGGAATTCCTTGCCCAGTGAAGCAGTTGAGGCTCCTTCATTACATGTTTTTAAGGTAAAGATAGATAGTTTTTTGAAGAATAAAGGGATTAAGGGTTATGGTGTTCGGGCCGGAAAGTGGAGCTGAGTCCACAAAAGATCAGCCATGATCTAATTGAATGGCGGAGCAGGCTCGAGGGGCCAGATGGCCTACTCCTGCTCCTAGTTCTTATGTTCTTCTGTTCCAAGCAAAGAGTGGTCCACCCTTAACAGGTTCATGACCAGCCACGGCCCCTGTTTGGCCAACCTCCACAATGGGGCATTAGTGCCATCCCCCTATGCATCTGTGGGAGACAGCAAACTATGCACCACATCTTGAAAGAATGTCCAATCCACAGACTCCGCAGAGGCTATTCAAACGCAACACAAAAGAATTGGAAGCTTAGGGACTTTGCATTCGCTAAAAAAATAAATAAAGTCTGCATTGAACGGTACTCCAGTCCAAGTAAATGTCTTCGGAAGTAAAACACACCAAAGAAAAAACATTGCAATGAAAGAAAAATATGGTGGATGCTGGAAATCTGAAATAAAAACAAAAGATGCTGGAAAAAGTCAGGAAAAGGTCAGCAGGACAGGCAGCATCTGTGGAGAGAGAAACAGAGTTAACGACTGACTGAAGGAGATATGTTGGATCACGGCAAACCTGGGAGGGCTCATGGGGGACTGAGGGAGGAAACTGGACTGCACAGGAGCCCTAACCCTAATAAATACAGATTGGAGGTAAGGCATGATTGCTAGGAGATCTAGGGTTTTAGAGTGAAGGTTAATGGTAAGGTCCTGAGAGTCAAGGGTGACAGAGAGTAAGGCAAATGTGATGAAGGGAGGTTTTCTGATGATGGGATCGCCGGTCAAAAGTAATGGAGAGTGAATGTTTGTGCAAGGGATGCCAATCAAGCGGGGAGTTATGAGATGAGTTAGTAATCCTAGGATTCCTAGCCCATGACCTGGTCTTGCAGCTACAGTATTTATTTGACACCAAGCCACATAAAAATATATTAGGACAAGTAACCAAAATCTTGGTCAAAGAGGCAGGTATCGAGGAATGATCTGAAGGATGAGATTAAGATATAGAAATTTAGGAAGGGAACTTCGGAGCCTCTGAGAAAACTGAAAGGAAAGGTAGCAATGGTGGATCAAAGGAAACTAGTGATGCACAAGAGACCAGATTTGGAGAAACATAGAGCTCTCAGAGGGTGCAGGAATAATAGAAATTTCAGAGATCGGGAGGAGTAAGGTCATGGAGGGATATGAATATAAGGACGAGAATGTTAAATTTAAGGCATGGCTCAAATAATTGACAATATAAGTCACTGACCACTAGGGTCATGGGTGAACAGGATTTGCTGCTATTTAGATAAATGCAGCAGAGTTTTGGATCAGCTCAAATGTATGGAGGTTGGCCATGAGAGCATTTGAATAGTTACGTTTAGATGTAATAAAACATAGGGGAGAATTTCAGAAGTAGATAAGCTAGGTCACTGACAGAGACAGGCTATGATACAGAGGTGGAAGTTGGAAATCTTGGTGATGATCAGAAGTTCAGCTCAGGCTCGAATAGGATGCTGAGTTTGTGAATAGCTTGGTTCGGACAGTTGCTGGGAAGGAGGGTGGAATCTCAAAATTGTTACAGCGGAGAAGGAGACCATTTGACCAATTGCATCTGCACCGGCCATTCCATTGACTTGTCGATGTCCTTTTGAGTTTCTACACTGTCTTCTACGCAGTTTACAATACTTCCAAGTTTTATATCATCTGAAAACTTTGAAAGTGTTCCTTTACACCAAGATCCAGATCACCAATATATATCAGGAAGAGCAAGAGTCCTAATACCAACCCCTGGGGAGCTCCACTACAAACCTTTCTCCAGCCTGAAAGACATCCATTGACCTTCTGCTTCCCACGATTCAGCCAATTTTGCATCCAAGTTGCTGCTGTTTCTTTTATTCCATAAGTTATAACTTTTCTCATAAACCTGTTTTGTGGCACTACATCAAATGCTTTCTGAAGGTCCATGTACACCACATCAAAAACATTACCCACTTTGACCCTTTCTGTTACCTCCTCAAACAACTCCAGCAAAGTTAGTTAAGCAAGATTTCCCCATAAGAAATTGATGCTGGCTCTTCCTAATCAATCTACATTTTTCCATGTGACTACTAATCCTATCCCAAATAATTGTTTCTGGAGCTTGCCCACTACTGATGTTAAACTGACTGGCTTATAATTGCTGGGACTATGCTTACAACATGTTTTGAACAAGAGCATAACATTTGCATTTCCGCACCTTCCCTGAGTCTCGAGAAGATTGCAATATTATGGCCAGTGCCCCTGCAATTTCCATTCTCACTTCCTTCAATATCCTTGGATGCATCATATCCAGTCCCAGTGCCTTGTCAGCTTTCACTAGCTACAGTCCATTCAACACTTCCTCCTTATAAATTTTGAACCCTTCTAGGGACAGAATTTCCTCACCTGTCACCATGTCCTGGGTTGCATCTATCTCCTTGGTAAAGATGGATGCAAAGTATTCACTTAATACCCCAGCCATGCTCCCAGCCTCCATGTGTAAATTCCATTTTAGGTTCCTAAACAGCCCTGCTCCTTCTTCATACCCTTTTACTATTTATAGAGAACTAATGGTGGACTGAGAAAGCTAAGGAGCTGCAGCACCCAGGGATTTTTCAGTGCCACCAGGGCAATGTATGGTCCTAACATCGTAGGCGTCAAACCAGTGTGAAGTAAATGCGGAACCCTCTTGAGAGACAGAGAAAACACTTCAAAGAATTCCTAAACCATGATGATAGATGAGGATACGTTCAAGGAAATCTCCCAACTACTCATCGAAGATTAACTTGGACTCCCTCCAAGTGTGGATGAAGTTCAAGCTGCCATTAAACAGGTGAAGCATGGAAAAGTTGCAGGAGTGGATGGAATTCCTGCAGAGATTTTCAAACTTGGAGAAGAAGAGGTCATCTGTCAGCTCCATCAGCTGCTCCTGAAAATCTAGGAACTCAGGGATGCCGTCATCACCACCATCTTAAAAAGGAGACAAAGTGGACTGTGGAAACTACTGAGGAATCTCCGTGTTCTCCATCACCGGGAAGATCATTGCCTGAATCCGTGCTAGCCGCCTTCTAGTTTCTGAAGAAATCCTTCCAGAAACTCACTACTCGGAAAGACTTGCCAAGTGTGTAGTTGAAGATGTGGCTCTAGGATTTGGTTCATCAGTCATGCAAGGATCCACAGAACACATAACCAGTAACACAGAGTTTCTCAGGTGAACAATCATACTTGTCAGTGAGTGATCGCCGAAGAAGATGACTTTTTATATGCCTATTATATGCCTATATAAGACTCTGGGACTCACCTTTATGTTGGCTGCCAGTCTTTTCTCATAATCCTTCTTCACTTCTCTAATGAGCTTTTTCATCTCCCCTCTGGCTCTCAATTGTACTTTCTACGTGACACCTGTCATCAACACACTTTTTCTTCCTCATCTTAATTTCTATCTCCTTTTTCATCCAGATAGCTCTGGATTTGTTTGCTCTACATTTCCCCTTTTCAGGGACTGTACCTTGACTGTATCCAGACCATTTCTGTTTTGAAGTAGTCATAGATTATCATAGAATTTACAGTGCAGAAGGAGGCCACTCAGCCCATCGAGTCTGCACCGGCTCTTGGAAAGAGCACCCTACCCGAGGTCAACACCTCCACCCTATCCCCATAACCCAGTAACCCCACCCAACGCTAAGGGCAATTTTGGACACTAAGGGCAATTTATCATGGCCAATCCACCTAACCTGCATCTTTGGACTGTGGGAGGAAACCAGAGCACCCGGAGGAAACCCACGCACACACGGGGAGGATGTGCAGACTCCGCACAGACAGTGACCCAAGCCGGAACCGAACCTGGGACCCTGGAGCTGTGAAGCAATTGTGCTATCCACAATGCTACCGTGCTGCCCATTGTTCAGCTACTGGTTTTCCCTCCAACCTTTCATTCCAGTCCATCTAGCCCAGCTCCATTCTTCCCCCATTGAAGTCGGCTCTCCCCCAGGTAATTATTTTTACTCTGGATTGCATATTTTCCGTTCCTAGCATTATCCTTACAATACAATTTTCACTGTCTCCTAAATGTTCTCCCACGTCACCTCATTTCCGAGAACCCGGTCCAACAATGCATCTTTTCTTGTTGGACTGGACACATAATGCTGCAGAAAATTTTCCTGAACACAATCCCTCACGGGAACTTTTGCACCTCTCCACCCTTTACACTACCACTGTTCCAGTCAATATTCGGTAATTAAAGTCCCCTATTAAAACTACTTTATCTCTCTGTAATTTCCCTGCACATTTGACCTTCTACATCCTTCTCTGTAGGTAGTCTATAGACTACACCAAACAATGTAATTGCACCCTTTCTGTTCCTTAGCTCTAGCCGAATTGATTTTGTCTTTGAATCCTCTGGGACATCCTCTTTCTCCAGCACTACAACACTCTCCTTAACCAATGCCAACACCCTTCCTTGTTTGCTTCCTCTCCTTTCTTTTCTGAACAGCTTGTACCCAGGAATATTTAACACACAGTCTTGCCCATCCTTAAGCAAGGTCTTTGTTATCGCCACAATATCGTATTTCCACAATGCAATCGGCTCCTGTAACTTCCCCAGTCTTATTTACTATACATTGAACATTCACATACATGCACAGGTCGCTGATTTAGTCATCATTACTTTCTCCCTTACACTGGCTTCACATATTAACTTGCTATTTTCTATAATAGTGCTTTCTGTCGCTCCCAGTATTTCGTGCATCCCGGTATTCCTCTCTAATATTTCCTCTTGGTTCCCACACTCCTACTGAGTTAGTTTAAAGCCCTCCTAACAGCAGTAGCAAAACTTCAGTTTTGCTGTATTTTGCTGGAACTCAGTCCCACCTCTGTTCAGGTGCAACCCATCCATCTTGTACAGGTGCCGTCTACCCCAGAGCCAGTCCCAGTATCCCAGGAATCCAAAGCCCTCCCTCCTGTACCAACGTTCCAGCCACTCATTCATCTGCCTTATCCTCCTACTTCTGTATTCTTTCACGTGGCACTGGGAGTAATCCAGAGATTACTACATTTAAGGTCCTGCTTGCTAAAATGACAGGGGAATGGAATTTGTAGCAGATGCTCCGCTTCAGTCTTCTAATATTTAACTGGAGAAAATCTCTGCTAATCCAATACTAGATATTGGACAAGCAGTGTGACATTAAATAGCAAAGAAACTAAACAAATATTTTTTATATTCACAGAGGAAGATATAAAACAATTCTCATGAATAAGAGACAACCATGGGACTAACAGAATTATAAACTGAAATAAATTAGTATTAGTAAAATGTAGCACTAGAGAAATGAATGGCATGAAAGCTGATAAATTACCTTTGACTTGATGACTTGCATCCCAAAGTGTTGAAAGAGATTTCTGCAGTCATCGTGGATGTATCGGTGGTCATCTTCCAAAATTCCACAGATTCTGGGAAGGTTCCTATAGATTGGAAGATAGAAAATGCAACCCCATGATTTAAAAAAAGAGGGAGTGAGAAAACGGGGAACAATAGACCTGTTAGCCTGATATCAGTAATTGGGAAAGTGCTAGAATCTATTATAAAGGATGTGATAACTGGACACTTGGAAAATAATGAAAGGATTGGACAGAATCAACATAAATTTATGAAATGGAAATCATGTTTGACAAACTTTTTTTTTTCAAGATGTAACTGGCAGAATAGATGAGGGAGAATCAGTGGATGTGATGTATTTGAATTTTGAGGAGGCTTTTGATAAAGTCCCTCATAGGAGGTTAGTATGCAAAATTAGAGCACAAAGGGCGCAATTCTCCGCACTCACGACGGTGCGGAGAATAGCGGGGCTCGTAAAATTTTACGGCCACGCTAGTCTGACGCTCTCCAGCTATTCTCCCCCCCCCCCCCCCCCCCCACGCCCGAATCCCGATACGAATCGCCGCCGCCGTTTTTTTACGGCCAGCAGCGATTCACAGCTGGCCGATGGGCCGAGTTCCAAGCCCTTTACGGCTGTTTTTACGAACGGCAAACACACCTGGTCTGGCCGTTCGTAAAAACGGCCGTAAAGTGCCGATTTTTAAAACCATGGCACCGATTGGCACGGCAGTACCACGGCCGTGCCAAGGGTGCCATGGGCCCGCGATCAGTGGGCACTGATCGCGGGCAGCGGGTCCGATACCCGCGCACTCTTTGTCCCTCCGCCGCCCCGCTGTATCACTTCGCGGGGCGGCTGAGGGGCATCCCGGCCCGCGCATGCGCGGGTTTCGCGCAAATGCGCGATGACGTCATCCGCGCATGCGCGGGTTGGAGTCTTCCAATCCGCGCATGCGCGGCTGACGTCATATGACGCGTCAGCCGGCGCAAACTCTGGCAAGCGGGCTTAATGAAATTCGTTAAGCCCGTGATGCCGGAGTTCACGGCTGCGGCGTACTAGCCCCGACCGGGGACCAGAATCGGTTCCCGGTCGGGGAGGGGGGGGCTGGCGTCAAACCCGCCCGGATTTGACGCCAGCCTTACGATTTCTCCCTCTCTGGGAGAATCGCGCCCAAAGGATTTGAGGTAATATAGTGGCATGGACTGAGAATTGGTGGACTAGGAGCAGGAATAAACTGTTTTTTTCTCTGGTTGGCAGGCTGTGACTAGTGGGGTCCTGCAAGGATCAGGACTTGGGCCCCAGCTATTCACAATCTATATCAATGACTTGCATGTGGGGATGACACAAAACTATGTGGGAATGCAAATTGTGAGGATAATGCAAAGCGACTTCAAGGGAATTTAGACAGACTGAGGGAGTGGGCAAGAACATAGCAGATGGAATGTAATGTGGAAAAGTATGAAGTTAACCACTTTAGCAGGAAAAACAGAAATGCAGAGTATTTCTTAAATGGTGTGAATTTGGGAACTATTGATGTCTTAAGGGACCTAGGTGTAGTTGTTCAGAAGTCATTGCATGCAGGTGCAGCAAGCAATTAGCAAGGCAAATGGTATGTTAGTCTTCATTGTAAGAGGATTTGAGATTGAGTAGAGAAGACCCGCTGCCTGCCCTGCGGAGGGTGCAACACAGGTTCACCAGACTGATCCCTGGGATGGCTGGATTGTCCAATGAGGAGAGATTCAGGAGATGGGCCTATATTCGCTCGAGCTGAGAAGAAGAGTTTAGATCTCACTGAAACTTACATTTTTAAGTGGGTTAGAGGTGAGGCGGATGGATAAAACAATGTTTCCCCTGACTGGGGATCTCTAGAACCCGGGGACACAGACTCAGAATAAGGGGCAAGCCATTTAAGACTGAGATGCTTAGGAATTTCCTCATTCATAGGGTGGTGAATCTTCAGAATTCTGAACCCCAGAGCACTGTAGAGGCTCAGTCAATTAATATATTCAAGACTGAGATTGATAGATTCCTAGATATTAAAGATTTCAAGGGAAATAGGGATAGTGCGGGAACATGGCATTGAGGTAGAAGATCAACCATGATCCATGAGAAAGCTTGAGGGGCTGAATGGCCCACTCCTGCTCCTATTTCCTTAATCATAGCCAGTGAGGGTTCTGAGAGAGGTGGTGGTCAGGTAGAAATATGGATATTGTCAGCCCGCTATTATATCTTTTAAAAACTTACTATTCGAAAAAAGGTACTGATCTCATGTTGAATTGTTTTTGAAATATTATTTAAGGGACAAGGGGCAAAATTAAATTGTATCCACCAGGTAATAATGGAGTGGAATTACTCCACTAGGTTTCCATGCTGCCTGTCGACATGTGATTGCTTTAGGAAACAGAATTGTAATGGACATACAGCTGTTGTAGGTGACTGCCAGCTGCACCTTCTGATGGCAACAGATAGGAGCAGCGGGGCTTCTCTTGAATCTGGATGAGGACTTTAATGAAGGATTGGCCCTACCCTGGTTCTGGCCTTCTGTCAGCTGTTGTGTCCCATCTTGTCCTGCAGAAAGAATTTAACCAAGTAAGTGTATGATTCTTTTTAAGAGTTTTACAGATGTGTGAGGGAGAAAGGGCAAACTGTGAATCGGTTAGGGAGGCGGTAATGTGCACAAAAGTGGTTTCACTGTGAAATCTGAAAGCAATCAGCAAAGGAGTGACATTCTTTGCCGTAGCTACGAGGTAGGTACAGAATTCTAGTCATGTCTGTTGTGAGGGCAGCAGCAATAGGCAAGTGTGTGATTGAAATGAGAAGGAAAGATGATGCAGCATTCCCTTGAGGTGCAACAGTACACCAGGGTTCTGCACCTTTTGGCTCTGCCTGTCATGACAGCTGGGCAAGCTGATGAGTTTGAGGAGAGAGTGATGCATGTGTTTTGGAGAACTGAAGAGGATCATTTTGGTTTTTTTACTGCACTGGCTCATCTGGAATCAACAGTGGATGAGTAATGGGAGAAATAACAATAGCTTTGAGACTGATGATCAAGATGGAAAGGGAGAGCTGAACATCATTACGTTTCATGGAAACTGATCTTAAAGCTCCAGATGATGTTATAAGTGGTGAAATGTAAATGAGGAGGAGGAGGAGCCAGGGATGGTGTAAAGAAGCTGCTGGCAGCAATCCCACATAAAAAAAGGTTTTTGCATTGATATAGCAGTTCACATAATCCCAGGCTGTCCCACAGTGTTTTGCAGTCAATGAAGTAATTATAAACTGTAGTCCCTGTTGTAATGTAGAAATTCATCAGCCAATTTGCACACTGTAAACTCGCACAAACAACAATGAGATAATGTCCAGATAATCTGTACTTGTGATGTTGATTGAGAGATGATTACTGGCCAAGAGACCAGAGATAGCTCTCCTGCTCTTCTTCAAAATATCTTATACAGCCGCTTGAGGTAGCAAGTTTAATATTTCATACGAAAGACAGCCACTCCAACACTGCAGCACTCCCTCAGTAATTGAATGGAGCGTCAACCACAACTTGAACTCATAACCATCTGACTCAGAGGCGAGAGTGTTACTATTCACACCGTGGTTGAAAATACTCTGATCTAAGATGGTACGAATGGAACAGGCAGTTCCATAGTGATGGGTTGTTGGATATTTTGTTCTCAGTGATTATAAGAATAAAAAGTTAAGCATCAGAGATTGCAAATACCACCTCAGTCAGCAAAAGACGAACATATGAAAAATGTTAAAATGAACGTGGACAGATGAAGTGATAAAACCTTTTTAGGGACTGGTTTAGCACAGGGTTAAAGAGCTGGCTTTTAAAGCAGACCAAGGCAGGCCAGCAGCATGGTTCAATTCCCGTACCAGCCTCCCCGAGCAGGCGCCGGAATGCGGCGACTAGGGGCTTTTCACAGTAACATCATTTGAAGCCTACTTGTTACAATAAACGATTTTCATTTCATTTTGTTTCATTTTCATGGTGCACATTCTTCTATTCATCAAAATTAGTTTAAAAGCATGTGCTTTGGCCATTTTAAGAAACAGTAAACTTTTAATGGGAGTATTTAGCTGACTCTGATAAATGTGATTTCCTTCGTGACAAAAAGAAAGTAGCAGTCAATTAGGAACACCCTGAAATGATTATCTTCTCATGCATCTGTAGTGGCTAATAAGCCACTTGATCTGTATAATCTTAAAATGTGTGAGGGTGAGAAATCTGACTCCTTAGCACCTGTTTTTCAGGCACTATATGTGCCCTTAGATTCCAAAATGCTGTCTGTAGCACACGCATTCTTGGGATGAATTACAGCATAACCATACTACTGCAGGTGTTAGTGTGTGCACAGTACAGAAGTTTACAGAGTAAGCAGATCAATGCGATGCTGATTTGACACCAGAGGTGCCATTTGAAGCTCAATGCTCCAGCTAACACCCTCTTTTAATCTTGCACAGCCGAACGCATCTTCAGTTGCAGGAAGGAACCCCACCAGTGCTATTTAAAGGAATCGTCAACAATGTTCTCTTTAACCTTTCTTTGTTATATGCGACCTGTTTATTGCATTGAGCGGTTCCTTTGCAGATCGTTGCATGATTACGCATCTTAAAGGGAATTTTGGTTGCACACGGCCTGTTTGTTGTGCGCAGTGTGTTCCAGATTGCTGCATGGCTGTGCACCCGCACAGTTCAGAGAGAACATTTATCATCAACTATTTACCAGTAAGCTGTTGGTCGATTTGTTCTGGCTGTTGCTATGGTCCCACAGTGTTTACTGCTTTCTATCAATTTTTCAAGTTGCAGAAGTGGTGTAGATGCTGACTTCAAGGTTTATGGGTAAACCAGCTGCTTCTCGGCATGCATGCACTGGTTAATATTTCCCTTGGAACATGGTATGACTTGGAAAGTGCACAGGTCTTATGCAAAGCAGATCAAGCTGCTGGAAGAGGGAGAAGGAGGAGAGCTCTAAACAGGAGGTCATGTTCACGCAGGGTGTTCAGGGAGCAATTCTTCCACCTGAATTTTAGCGAGGAATAATGAGATGTCTCCACTTCAGTAACGACTTCCTCACTGAAATTTGCTGTCTGCTGCAACCACATTTGCAACTTGAGTGTAGGGCAACCATCGCAAAGGTGACCATGGTGATGTTCTCATATGTATCTGGCTCCTCCCACACTGGAGCTGAAAGATATTTACAGCATCTCTTATTTGAAGTCCACAGTTATATAAGGGAAGTCACGGAGATTTTCTATTCAATGAAAGCTAGATACATTACATTCTCTGTTGTCAGACAAAAGCAGGCAGAGTGAGCAATTGACTTTGCTCGGATTGCAGGCTTCCCCATGGCACAAGGTGCCATTGACTGTAAGCATACCATGGGAGACACATGACAACGCTCTCAGGTACTGGAACTGAGAGAGATTCCTGGCCCTCAGCATCCTGACGTAACCATATATAGAGAATCATGTAGTTTAATGCCTGGTATTCTGGCTTCAGGCATCCTGGGTGGGATTCTCCGTTGGCCAAGTCCGAAATGGGGGTGTGCGATTGGGCATTGAATAGCTCCTGATGCTGAAATTGCGGCAGATGCCGGTTTGACGCTGAATCGCAATGCTCCACCTCCCCGAAAATGGCGTCAATGTGACGCACGGCATGCATAGTTGCAACACCGTTCGCATATCATTAGTAGGCCCACCCATGATTCACCGCATCTGATGGGCCGAGTTCCCGATGGCGTGATCCACGTGTGCTCTCACAAATTGTGAAACTGGCTGCTGAAAGAGAGAAGGTGTATCGACAGTGTCCAGCTGAGCCATACTTCACTTACAGTGTGCCGCGAGTCGGGGGGCTTCTGCCTGGGCCGAGCGGTGTAGTGGGGGGTGGGCAGGAGGTGGGTTGTGGGGTCGGGGTGGAAGGGTACACAACACCATTACCGCAGCCAGCAAGGCAGCCATGCAGCTGCGCATGCCGCTTACAGCCCACTTTAAACCTGGTGCCCTGGATCGTATAGGTGACCCCCCCAGGGCACTGCCCTGGGTGCCCTCTGGCCGGCCCCCAGCCAACCCATCAACTTTATGGGCATGCTACAGCGCAACCTGTCCCATCTTTTCGGCTGCTATCAGTGTGCGTGTGGGGTGCATAGTTTAAGTGTGGCTGCAGCTTGTCAGCCCTGCAAATGTCCATCATGGACCCGGCGAATCCCGTACCCTTTTACGTGGGTTTTGATGGTGTTCCACGCGGCGCCGGTGCCATCCCCTCACCAGTAGCAGAATTGGTGCAGGTGTGACGGCGATTTTTCTGACGTGGAACTCCACGGATTCTCCATTGGCATCAGCTAGACTCAGAAACGGAGAATCCAGCCCGATGCGTCAGTTCATAGTACCAGCTGTACTGAGCCAAGATGACAAACCAAAGGGTGGCTACTGGGTGAAAAGGACTGATGACATAGTTGATGACTTCAGCGCACAACCCAGGCAGACATGCGAGGCAGGTACATTGTAGAAGTGCTGGGTTCCCAAAGACCGACAACCAAGGACTTATAAGAAACAGTTTATTCAGTAGTCTGAGCAGCTCTTACATGCTTGTCCTGCGCTCCAGGTGGAACTCCCACATTTGCAACACGTGACTTCTCAAGTAACCACGGCATCACGTGACCACTCGGTCTACAAATTCCCCGTTTAAGTTGGGACAACTGGTGGTACTGAGATGTAACAGTGTGCATAAACAGTAACTGTGTGCAAACATTTTATAACATACAGATTGTACAGGCTAACAGTAGCTAACTATTTACATAGGGTGAAACACAAATTGAGCTGTTATAGCTGGTGCATAGACCACCATTTTGGTTTTAATTCCCCCCCCCCGTTTTGGTGTTTCATGGAAGAGGGCGGCAGTTGTCGACTAGCTCATTACGCAATCGGGAATCTTTGTGTTTGGTTTGGTCATTCACCCTGCGTGTGTGATTGTGCCAGTTGGCTATGCTCTAGATGTTCATGGGCTGGTGTCCTCAACATGGACAAACTGGAGCGCTCCATCAATGTCCCCAATTGTGCAGGGCATATTGCATAGGCTGAGGAGTGCAGCATAGTAATCTGTGTGATCCTGGGCACATTTCTCTGGAAGATGCTTAGAATACTGCCCATTCCAACAGGCCACTGGACTATGGACATAGGGAGCTCCTTGTGATAAGTTCAAAGTCCCATGTGTGTGCAAAGTTTCCAAGTTCAGTGGAGATGAACTGGCAAGCATTGTCTGTCATGGGTCTCTGAGGCCATGTGTGACGAAGTCTCTTAAGCTTGATGATGACTTTTACTAGTCATTTTTGCAGGTCGTTCATTCAAACCACTCTGACTATGAGTTGACAAAGGCCACATGTTGTTTAACATTCCATTTGAAAATGTCAGCTGCTGTGAAAGACAATGGGAGGTCCAGGACCTCATGCAAGTGCAGTGGTACCTATGCTTTATGCGGCTTTAGAGCATTGCATGGTACACATCTGGAGACTTCCCTCTCCATGTCTGCGTACATGGATGGCCATAATAATGATGCCTTGACCCTGAATCCAGTTGCTTCCAACCCAAGTTGCCCCTGGTGATGTTGCTGGGTGCATTACTGAAGAGAAGCAGGGATGATGAATCAGTAGCCATGCAATATCAGTCCATCTTGTATGGTAATGTTCACCTCTGATGGCAAAGAATGTGTGGACCTCGTGGGGAAGCTTCCTCACGATCTGCCTGGTCTGCAGTGTGTTGGAAGGCTTTAGAAATGGCGTCAGCCGAGTACAGCTCCTTACTATGTTTGTAGAAGATGCTGAGATTGTAGCATTGTAGTTTTAGTATCATGTACTGCAGTCATGAAGACAAATTGTGAAGAGGCCTTTTTTGGACACTTTTGAGTGGCTGATGATCAGTTTAAACACTTTCAGGATGCCCAGATGTGAAGTCATGAAGGTGTTGGCAGGCAAAGACAAGAGAAAGGAGTTCCTGTTCGATTTGAGCACAATGAATCTCAGGGTCATCCCTTGCTGCAAAGTCTATTGGTTTGTTGAAGACTGCTGGATGATCCTGCCAACACCATTCAACATCTCGATGAAGAAGCTGTTGAAAAGGCCAATGACCTCAATGTAATAAGGAATGAACTGAGAAAGGTAATTTGCCATACCAACGAAGCGCAGTAAAGCGTGCTTGTCCACGGGATGACCATTTGTGGTACATCCCTTGTCTGGATCTGACTACACACATCATTTGTCAGTAAGGGACCCACATAGGGAATTAGTTGTCCCTGAGTCAGCATTTAGCAGGGTTAAAAGTCAGCTGTATGGGCCAGATTCCGTTGAGGATGAGATGGAGATGTGCATCATATTCTTGCACAGTACGACCCCAGACCAGGATGTCATCAATAATGATTTCACAGGGTTGGCCTGCAAAGAGTTGCTTCAAACTCCATTGGATGACCTCCAACTGCAATCCAATAGGGCATTGAAGAAAACTGGAGACATGAATATTGTAACTTTAGAAGTTTCTTCATCTCATATTATCTGCCAGAATCTGCATTTCGCATCCAGGATGCTGGAAACCTTGGCAGAAGGCATGTCTGCTATTACCTATTTCTTGTTTAAGTGAGCTGTGTCAATGCATATTCTAGCATCTTTCTTTACTGTGACCACCATAGCTGAAACCCATTCTGTGGCTTTGTCTGTGGGTGATATGGCACCCAGTGTTATCATCCAATGCAGCTCATTGACTATATTGTGCTTCATGGCAATTGGTACACTTCTCAGAGAAAAAAATGTTCATGGTACCGAGCCATCTAGTCTCAAGTGGTACATTACTGGTAGCTTGCCAGTTACATCGCAGTTGAAGAGATCTTTCTGCTCTCTCATTTATGGGTCCTGCTGTTGTCGAGCATGTACCTCTGGACCATGTTGGAAGAACCCCTGTGTGATGCTGTCCTGAAGACCCAGTAGTAGCCTTACGTTCTGGTCAACTATATGAAACTTGAAGCTGCCCTGAGTCCAATGGAGAGTCGCCACACCTTGAGCGGATGGTTTGCCTGCCAAAGGCCATGAGGTCCACCTGAGCATTGGGGTCCTGTGATGCATATGGATCCAGTTCCCGTAGCATTTGGCTGGGCAATACGTTACACTTTCCTCCGGTCTCTGTCTTTACCTTTAATTTTGCGCTGTTGCGAATCATTTTCACAATGGTGAAGATCTTACCTTTTTCTGTGACATCGTCGACTGTGTCACAGTCAGGCGTTGTTGGAGGCTCAATGGTTTGGTTGCTGTGGCTGAGCTCCAGTTCATTCACCTTGCTGGCACTCCTAACCTTGGAGGACTGACAGTTGCAATGTGACTCTTGTCAAAAGGAAAAGTGCTGTGATTTTGATCTGTATCATTTTGCAAAGTGATTCAATTTTCCATATTTGTTGCAGCATATACCACATGCCAAACACACTGCTCGGTTTTGGGGCCGATGACCACCACAGTTGGCACAGGCATGCCCAGTCCTGTGAAGACATTTGTTTCTCACCTAAACTGCTTACTGCTTTTTTCAGACTGTTCATTTAGGATGCAAATACTAATGGCTGTTTGTAGTGTTAAGTCTTTCTCTCACAGCAATTGCTTGTGGACTAGGTTACTATCCCACAGACTATTCAATCGCTGAATAACTGATTGGTAAGGGTATCAAATGCACATTTTTTTCACCAAGGTTTTCAAAGTTGCCATGTATGATTGTATTGATTTGTCAGATCTTTGGTTTGTCGGGTTAACCACGTGCCTGTGAAGTATTATGTTCTTCACTGGCAGACAAACATTTTCGAACTTTAAAAATATTACTTTGGTGTCCTATTTCTCCTCTTCCATTTGAAAGGTAAACTATTCAAACTTTTCGGCGACCTCGGAGCCCACTAGATATATTAAGGTGTAAGCTTGCACCTTTTCGATTTATCCGATAATCCCACTCACGCAATATATAGGCCAGTCTTTTTGAAATTTGGCCCAGTTGTCTACAATGTTTTCATTGAATATCAGAGGGTTGATACGGTGAAGTCCTTGTGCCATACTGCATACACATCATGTAGAAGTGCTGGGTTCCCAAAGACTGGCGACCAAGAACTTATAACAAACAATAGTTTATTCACAAGTCTGAGCAGCTCTTACATGCTTATACTCTGCCCGCGCTCCAAGGGGGATTCCTGAGCTTATGTCACATGAAACCACATCATCACACATTCCCAACACCTATCATATATAATGAAAACCATACTGTCACATGAAATGTGATGGAATGAATAATTACCGCGTTGAAACAATGCATCTGCTGCTTGGGCCGTTCTAGAAGTGCCCTACACTACTTGCCAAAAGAGTCGAGGTGGTCTGCTGCATCCGGGGACAGCCTTTATCAACAGTATATGACATGCAGCTGAGAATCGGCAGCGAGAAGAGCAGGAATATTACTGGGCAGATGTTGACATTCTTGATATATGCACTGGGTGTTTCCTCAGGGCCCCCATGTTTAGCCACTTAATGGAAAACCCAGATAGGTGCATAAGTAGGTTTCTGCTAATTTTGTACCATAATCTCTGATGGTCCCTTGAAGAATCACCTCTATCATCAGAGAAGTAAAATAACAACAAAATTGATAACTTTTGCCACTACTTGTTCAGAGCAAAATCCAACCACCGCTCTGAAAGGGTGAGGCGTCTTTTTAATTTAATTTGTTGTTTGATTAAAGTTTTTATTTTTTTGTATGTTTGAGGATGCTCTGATTAGCACAACTCTTTGTCCCTCTTTTCAAAAACCACCACAAACTGTCAGTGGTTTATTAATGATACGTTATTACAGGCTTTGGCCTTCTCATCTATCTAGATTAGATTTGCAACTTTCCTCAGTGTCTTTTTAGACACAAAGGTTTTCCTGCAAAATACAGACATTCACATAGTTATGAAAATATGCATACAGCTCCTCTGCTGGGAAGATGAGTGAGTCAGTCACTGTTCTAGTTCTGCATGAATGCTGCTCATTGCGAATGAGCAGGGGCTGGCTGCAATTTGTTCCCTCACTTATTTTCCAGAGTAAGTACCTGACATCTCCCCAACAACTCTTCCTGGCAGACTAATTGAGACCAGGCACCTGCTGTGAGGGAAATCAGTGTTCAAACTGAAATCTTGCCACTCTGTGAAACAGCTCGCCTGCACGTTAACATACTGCACCACCAGGATCAATTATATTTATTATGTGGCACCGTTTAGTGCAATTGATTATTAATAATTACAGGAATTGCTTCTATGTGAAAAATAGAACATTGCTGAAACCATTCCTTATATGGTAGAAAGCAAATTTTATTTTCTGCACACAAGCTGCTCTAACTTACCTTATCAGCGATTTGGCAGCTATGCTGGCAACATTGGTTTTTGCGTGTCAAAATCAATAAGCTTTCAGTATCCTATCTATATATGATTCAGTCCTGAGTATTAGAGCTGAGACTGCACAGTAGGGTCCACACACCATGTGAAGACAGATTCCAATCAGTATGCCTGAGTTTAGAGATAACCTCTCCTCCCCATCTGTTCCACCTTCCCCTCTCCCCCACCCCCCCCCCCCCCCCACCCCCCATAATTGTATTTGGAATATTGTGCAATATATACTTTAAGCATACAACTGTTCAGATTTTTGAGTTTTGGTGCAATTTGAATTTTACTACATTATTGTCACTCAGATTTCTAAAATCTGGATTCCTTGTACTCTCTTCTACGGGCTTGGAAATAGAAAATGTGTTTCCTGCATTCAGTTTTTTTAAACTACATTTTTCCTTATCGTGCAAATCAATTCTGTTTTCCTTTACCACATAATGGCCAGCCACTAATTGATCTCTGTCTCATTTCCCTCAGCTTTATCTGTCCTCTTTCACTGCTGTTAACCAATGCACTGAACTAATGAAACAGTGTATATTTATAAGCAGGTTACATCCTGGGCTCCACTGTTCACTACAACAGGATAGTATGGGTCAAGCCTCTTTGCTGTTTCAGGCTGTCTGATGGAGCATTATAATAAACCTCCCAATGGATCTACCTGTGCATGAACAATATTATTTAAAAGGGGCCACTATTATTTAAAGGGCATGGAATATTTGCACTGCTGCCTTGATCTGTGAAGAAAGAGCTCAGGCTTGAATTCCAAACATGACGGTTTCTTAATTTCATTTGGGGGAAGTGCAGATCAGGTACTTATTCACTGGGAGGAAGTGAAAATCTGGAGATCTGCACCACTGTTCTGCACCTCCAGGCATCTGATTGCAAACAGCTCTTGGGAACAGCTCTTGGCTGAGGGAGGCAGACTAGGAAAATAAAATAAATGAAGACTCAAAGCATGGATATTTATCAGATGTAAATTAATGAGATTGGTCATATAATAGTTTTCTAATTGTATCACTAAGAATCAATCATATAAAGATTACAGATAAAAATATATTCATAGAAGTGGAGGCGCATTGTGTAGCTATTCGTGGAGATGGGCAGGCTGCAGTAGACTGCAGCTGTGCCTTTCCACCCACCTGCAGACTGACCCCATTCCCAGACACTGTGCAGTGCAGTAAGCGATATGATAGGCAAGTGTGCTACTTCACTTTGTATTCACAGAAACAAATATATATGTATAAAATATATTAATTGCACAATTCTTCTTCTCAAATTGTTGTTACAGAGCCATAACAAATTAATGCATGAAGCTTCTATAGGTTCTCCTCACTAGCTTGCAGTAATTGACTGTTGCCATCCAGTAAACTTTCATTATTTTAAGGGAAACTAGATTCTGAAATATTTAATTGTAATAAAGCAAACGTGTTCAATGTCTGGTCCCTGTACCAGTTTAATTCATCATTCCATCTACTTTGTAAGAAACAAATAAATCAAAATGCTAGTTTTCCATTTAACCAAAATAGATATAACAGCGTTGAAACATTTGCTAAAAGCCCTATGTCACCAGATGGTGCGACACACTGTATGTTACTGGTAACTAAAGCATAAAGGAACTATAAACATTAGGAACAGGGACTATTTTATTTGCTAGTCCATGAGAGGGGGAAAATAAGTTAGATCCATTTTCAGACATGGTGGTCATGATGAACAATTACCACAAATCTGATTCTGTTGAGGTAAGCAGCATGCAAATTTCATGCTACCTCCTTATTTCAATGACTGCAGTGTGTGCTGGCTGCATGCATGGAAGAGGGCCCAGTTGTGTGCTTGGCCAATGTGTATTTCAGTAAGCCTGAACATTCAGCTTGCCCCTCTTAAAGGGGATCTGCACTCGTTATACATAAACTGCTGCTGATTGTGGAGGAAATTATTACAAGTAAAAGTAAACCCATGGGGCAGCAGAGAGAGAGAGAGAAACCTCCCAGGTGTAGTAGTAACATGTTAGGATAGGAGCTGGAAAGAAGGAGCATGGGGCCGGGAGACCTCAAGACACAGGCCCTGAGAAGGAAATAGATGCAAGTAACCAGGGAGTTCGTGAGTTTGACCTTGAGGGTCTAGGTGTAGGTTGAAAGAGCTTCAATCGAGGGTGATCAAGGTCAGTGAATGCATCTTCAAAGGACATTTTATATTCACCCACCACCAATCCCTCACACTGCTCCTTGCATCACAGCATCATCACTCACCATCAACAATCAGGATTTGTGCCAAATATTCAGAGATTCTACCTGATCCTCACTCTCACAGTAATAATGTCAGCCTCACACCATCTTTCATTGCTTTTGAATACTTCCAGACAGTCACTGCTGGCACATCACCCAAACACTTTGAAATTCTATTGCTAACATTCTTCCCTCTCTTTTGCAGGACAAGATTGCTCATAACAGGCAGCAGCAGAGCAGAGGCTGAGGGGAACAGACACCACCTCTGGAGGAGATGGTGCTCAGTTTCACAATAAAAGCTGTGTTACATTCGGCCAAGAATACTTAGGATCAAGGAATGTCCTGCCTTTTGTTCCACCTCAAATCTCACCTCATCAGGCATGAAATGCAAGCTGCAGATAGTGTGATTGTGGTCCTTGTGCTTTCCAATCCATTCTTTAACCCTCCTCCTCTGCACTTAATTTTCAGGTGCCTAAAATATGTCACCTGGTCTCACGAGGAAGGGCAAGAACTACACCAGACCATTGGTGAAGAACCACATCACTTAAACAGGCAATATCAGCAACAGCTCAGATGATGGTGCTGTGCATACTTTAGAGGGTAGTTCAGCTTCAAGATCTGCTTGTGGTGAATTACTGATCATGAGTGGTCTGCAGACATGCTCAGTAATAAGCTTCTTGAAAGACAATGGTCACAGACTTGTTTGGTTGCAGGGTACTCAGGGAAAGATTAGGATGGAGACGTGTACAGGAGAACACTGACAGGCATGCACACCAAGATGCTTGGTGCACCAGCTAGCCTACCAGACAGCCTGTTGTCACTGTCAAGGAGCATGGAAGCGTCCAGCTGCAAATTGGCACAGGACTTGGTCCAAGGATTGGTGCCCATTCTTTCCTGTATAGAAAACCAACATCATGGCTGTACTTGCAGACCCACCTGTGAAGCAGCATCTGGTGGTGAAGGTTTTTGCTTCCATTGTAGCACAAGTAGAAGTCACCCAATGTCTCAGTGCTGAAAAGGAAGCTCAGACTGAGGTTGTGAGATCCATGCAGGTTCAGTCTCTGCCATCATGATTGTGGATCTTAGTGCTCAAAGGGGCTTGCAGGGTGTCATAGCAACCCAGCACTCTGTGCGCCATCAGATTATTACTGAGGCTGATGAAGGTACGCAAATCTGCAGTCCTCTCTCAGGACAACCTTATTTGTGCTGCCACCACTGGGACTCCACCAGTGCACTTGTTGTTGCCTGTCAGCTAGCCAGTCCAGGCTGCTACAGTCAGAGCCAAGCCCTCAAAGCCCAGATCATCTCAAAGTCATTCTGCAATGCAATTTGCATCCCCAATTGAAGGTAGTTATGTTCCACCAACCATGATGCAGTGACTGGGTTCCACTGAGTGGGGGAAATAGAAGAGGCAAAGGCAGGACAGGCATGCATAAGGCAGAATGGTAGCACAGTGGTTAGCACTGCTGCCTCATAGCACCAGGGACCCAGGTTTGATTCCTGCCTTGGGTGATTGTATGGAGTTTGCACGTTCTCCATGTGTCAGGGTTTCCTCTGGGTGCTCTGGTTTCCTCCCACAGTTCAAAGATGTGCAGGTGAGGTGGATTGGCCATGATCATTGCCCATGGTTATAGGGATAGGGTGGGGGAGTGGGCCTAGATGGGGTGCTCTTTGGCAGCATTGATGCAGACTCAATGGGCCGAAAGGTCTCCTTCAGCACTGTAGGAATTCTATGGATGAATAGTTCAGTTTGGTATGTTTTATTGGATATGCTGTAAGATAAAGGAATATGGAATGGTTATGGTTGGGGGCCCTTATTGCAGAATCTTGGCCAAGTGGGCACCGTGATGTTTGTAGAAGATGGATTGGCATGTGGGGAATTCTGGAGTAATGGTGATAATTGGATGGCGCCTTAACATAACTGGAGTCTCGATATCCATGCATTACCAACTGTCTGGAGTGAAGGAAGGGGACCTGGATGCTTCCTCTTTGCCACTTCCTCCTCCTCTAACCTCCTCCCAAGGAAGCCTCCAAATAACTGGTGGCAATGGCTGTGCCCTCATGATAGCCAGACTGTGGAGGACACAGCAGACCACCACAAACTTAGCCACAGACTCTGGTGAGTTTGAAAGCACTCACCCTGAGTGATCTGGACAGTGAAACCTTTGCTTCAGAACAATAATTTGTTGAACCATGTACTTTGTAGCTGCATGGTTCTTGTTATAGGTGTGATTTATCATGTGGTCAACTGGCATGGAAATCCTACGCCACATGTATAGCAAGTATCCTTGTCATCAAACTGCCAGCCTCTGATATGTCATGGTGGTCCATAGATGGCAGGTATAGCTAATGAAGTCTTTGTCGCTACTGTCAGGAGAGTAGACATTCACTGATTTGATGCTTTGGTCATGCTTGCACACCAACTACACATTAATGGACTGGTAACCTTGCAGCTCCAGTATATCTCCCTGTTTATATGTGGGATCCGCAGAGACATGGGCAGGCAGTTGGTGGTTTCCGATCATAGATCATTGAATTTACAGTGCTGAAGGAGGCCATTTAGCCCATTGAATCTGCACTGGCCCTTGGAAAGAGCACCCCACTTATGCCCACATCTCCACCCCATCCCTGTAACCCAGTAACCCCACCTAACCTTTGGACACTAAGTGGCAATTTAGCATAGCTAATCCACCTAACCTGCACATCTTTGGACTGTGGGAGCAAATCGGAGCACCCGGAGGAAACCCACGCAGGCACGGGGAGAACGTGCAGACTCCACACAGACAGTCACCCAAGGGCGGAATTGAACCTGAGACCCTGGAACTATGAGGCAGCAGTGCTAACCACTCTGCCACCATGCCGTCCTTTATTCTTTTGTGGGATGTCAACATGGCTGGCAAGGCCTGCATTTGTTACTCTCTCCTAATTGCCCTTGAACGGAATGGCTTGCTGGGCCATTTTAGAGGGCAGTTAAGAGTCAACCACACTGCTGTGGATCTGGAGTCACATGTAAGCCAGACCGGGTAAGTACGGCAAATCTTCTTCCCTAAAGGACATTAGTGAACCAGATAGGTTTTTACGACAACTGATGATAGTTATCATGGTCATTATTACTGAGAGGAGCTTTATTTTTCAGATTTATTGATTGAATTTATATTTCACTGGCTGCCATGGCATCTTGTACTAGCAGAATCCCAGTATCCTGGCAAAGCTACACGCCTACACCTCCTGTTTCTTCCTTGTAAGAGGGAAGACAGATAAGTCCCCACTTCTGGCACACAGAGGGCGGGTTTCTCCATCTTGCTGCACCAGATTTCTGGTGCACACACCATTGGGATTCTCCATTTTGCCAGCTGTTAATGGGGTTTCCCATTGTGGGGCAGCCCCACTCCATCGGGAAACCTCGTGCTGCCGGCATAACAGAGAATCCTGATGGTGGAGAATTCAGCCCAGGATCTCTGTCAGCTCCCTCACGCAGGAATGGAGGATGAATGTGAAAAATTGCTAATGTCATCTACCCCGGAAGGACCTTCTTGCATAGAAATCGAGGGCTATGGTGACCCAGATGCTGCCCCTTCCCCGCTGTGCAGCTGTGGGGACTGTTAGAGGAAGTGGCACAGTTTCAATGACCACCCTCTTAGTGAGGTCACCTCAGGCTCTTTCCTGGCTGAGGTGGAGATGAATTCTTCCTGAAGACAGTTGGTGTGTTTGGCCTCATTGAGAACCTTCCTTTTCCCTCTGCATGCATCTGCCCCCCTCTGCAGCCTGTGCACCATGTGCTTGTCATGTTGTAGTGCAAGAGGGACTGCAACTATAGCCCTGTAAGTCACCATAGCTTCAGTAGGCTCTCTGTACACAGGCAGAGAGTTCCTTGCCTTCTTGTAAGGATGGCAGCAGCAGTACCTTTGAAAGTCCAACAAATCATCAAACTTTTTTCCAAGAACACAACGCTGTGAAAAGTAGGTCAATAGCACGTCATCTACAAGTTCAGGCCTGGTCCTTTAAAACTGTACTAGTCAAGATGTCCTTCATACAGCTGAACACATGTTCCTCTGGGGGGCGATAATGAGAAGGCATTAAACATAACTGCACAGTCCAAATTGGTACATTGTGCAACAGGTCTGTCTGGGAGGCTGTATAACATCACAATCAGCCCATCTTGCATGCTTTTGGCACAGCCAAGCTAGAGGCCTTACCAGCATGGCCCACCATGCCAGATGTGGCTATAGATTTTGTGCCTGCCTCTTTTAGCTATTCCTACTTCCTGAACTCCTATTTGAGTAAGTCCAAAAATGTGCAGGTTAGGTGGATTGGCCATTCTAAATTTCTCGTAGTGTTCAAAGGTTAGGTTGCGGGGGTGTGGGCTTAAGTGGGGTGCTCTTTCAGGGGCTGGTGTAGACTCGATGGGTCGAATGGCCTCCTTCTGCACAGTAAATTCTATGATCTAAGATGAGTCACATCATGAATTGATGAAGAGCATTTGTTCTTGGTCACAATCAGTGGCTGCCCTCTGCAAATGAAAATCAATCACTTTAAAACTTGTTTCTGCCAGGTGTAATCTTAGACGTTAAATTATTGTTAAGAATTAGATTTTGGAGAAGTGCATATTAATTTTAAGTTGCCTGGAGCCTAGAGATTTACTTTGAAGTCTCAACTTTGCCGAACCATAAATTAGGCTCTTATTCAGCTGTAAGTGGGCTGTTGATTTTGCCAGCAACACCTAAAGGATGAAAAGAACACTTCCAACATGGATTTACTTCTATATATGATAAAATCACACCAATCCTCGAAGCATTATGGCTTAAAGTTTTTTTTAAATTAAAATGAAAAGTTCAGCTTGGTAGTGCTTGCAGTCTCATAGAAACATTGAAAATTTACTCACTGGAGACCATTCTGCCAACACATTTGTACTGGCTGTTCATCTGCAGCCCCGTTGGTTACAACATTTTAAATGCATAATCAAATATGTTTCTAAATGTGTAAGGTTTCTGCCCCTGCCATCCGTTCAGGCGACAGTGTAGCCATGCTGGCCACGCAAAATGGACACTGAGCCAAACTAAAATGGAAGACTGCTGGGAAACAGACAGTTTAGCCAGAACAGCAGTCTGCAAAGAGCAGTTTGCATTCTGCAGCAGCAGAAACCAGTTTGGGCTCAGGTGAAAAGACCTTAGCTAGGTGCAAATGGCAAAACGCTTTGCATGCTAATGAGGCCATCAGACTTGAACACCCACACAATAGATACATTTGGTTCTGAATGGACACATTCTAATCAAGACCCAGACATCGAGGCACCAGAAACCTCCAAACAAAAGGACATAAGAAACGCCCCCTCCATCACGGAGACCCCCTCGCATTGGGGAATTAATCCAGTATCGATAAGAAATTGATCCAATAGGTAGAGCCCGCCCGAGAAGAGGGAAGGACAATGGAACCCCTATAAAAGATAGGGACCTCGTGTTGTCCGGTCTGTTAAACCCGTGCTCCGGCTCCGACTGACATCGCGCATCCTGACTCCAGCCGTTGAGCACCAGCCGCCGAAACCGTAAGTTCAACGCTCGCTACGCGATCCAAGCCCACTAGACTCCCAAGTACCAGAACGCTTGCTGAAGGCTGCAGACAAAACCAGGACGAAGGCCTCGTTCTCTGACCTTGCCTGTTCCTGTTAGATAAGTATTCTGTTTGCTTAAGTTTAGTTATAGCTTAGTCTCTTAGTGTGCATGAGTATTTATTATAACTGTATAATAAATATTGATCGTTTGAACTTTACTAATCGGTGTATTACTTTGAACTTGACCTTGGAATACTTGTGACGTTGCCTATACGGCAACTGGCGACTCCAGAGCTAAACAATTACATAGAACAGAGCCTAGCAGTGTTAAGCACACGTCGAACTCGGAGGCGTGTTAATACACTCCAATAAACGCGTTTTACGCCCATAGTAAAACGTGCAACATTTAGTGGCGACATCCGCCGGGACCCTGTTGTAAGTGGAAACACCACAGTGTCCAGGACCCTGAAATTTGAATTAGAACTCCAAATTGCAGAGAAAGAAAGAGATCACAAGTATTCAAGGTGTTCAAAATAATAAGCGTAATTCGGAAGTGTGTTTTACTGCATGCGTACTAACAGGGCTGTAAGGTAAAACTGAAAGCTTTTTGTTGCGACAAACTTTCGGTAGTTTTGTGATCGGAAAATAGCGTAAGCCGTACCCTTTTCTCGAAACACCACCCCAGCAACCCCCTGTTCCAAATTATAAAAAGAGAGTCAGAGGAAATGGCCATGCAGGCAATGGAACGTCTGATGGATCCAGCAAAGTTTGTGGTCGCAGCGACCAGCAGCAGTAGCAGAGTAGGCCAGTGTCCCACGTGGGAGCTGGAACTCCGCAAATATTTACAAGGAAAGGGATGGCCCCTTTGGAAAGAGTTTTGTGCAAATGAGGAGACAGGTCCCGGAAGTATAGGTCATACTTGGTGGGAGAACCTCTCTCAAATACACAAAAAGAGTTTAGGTAAAGCACGCAAGCCGATGGCGATTGTGTCCTGCTTGGCACAGTTGCGAGGCGCAGAGGAGGTCATCAGGACGCTCCGGGCAGATTTAGAGGAAAGGAACCGAATGAGTAAGGTCGATGTCAGGGACATCGAGAAAGAAAACCTGGAATTAAAAGGGAAGTTGGCAGAGAAGGGTAGAGAGGTGGATGATGCCAAGAGGGCTCACCAGTCTTGTCTAGCTCATCTGAACAGTTCCCAGACCCAGTATGAGAAAGCCTATCAGGACGTGCAACGTGCCGTTCTGATAAGACAGGAATCGGAAAAGCAGGTGGAGGCATTGCAGAGGCAATGTTCCGATCTCAAAGCAGCTTTGAGAGCACTCCATGCTGCAACGACCGAACAAAGACAAAGCACAGTTGACCACGCGAAATGCAGGAAACAGATTGCGGAACTGCAATCTCTGCTTTCGGTGCAGAATGGCTTCCAAAGCACCTTTGGAGCACAGTTAGATGGAGAAAACGCCCCAGATTGGCAGGAATTAAGCGAGACAGCGCAGCGTTATGTTCAGGGAACATGTGCGCCCGCAGCTCAGCAGAAACGACAGGCACCCCAACCCCCCACAGCTCAGATCATAACCGCACCCATGAATCCCGTAACCACACAGAGGAAAGCCGAATCAGAAGGCGCCCCAGACATAACTTACACCACCCCTTTAACAGTAACCCAGCTAAGGGACGCTTGTGAAAAGATCACTCCGTTCCTCCCCACCGCAGACCCCCACCAGTTCTTTGCTAAAGTAAAGCAGCAGGCTACCATGTACGGCCTGGATGAGAGAGAGCAGGTTAAGCTCACCGTGCTGAGCTTAGACCAGAGTGTAGTAGCAGCCCTCCCCGACCCACAGAACGTGGCAGGAGGCAGCCTAGAGGAGATGCACACTGCCATTTTAGATGCCATCGGGTACAATAGAGGTGACCCCGTAGAAGGATTGAATAAGTGCAGGCAGAAGAGATCCGAACACCCCACAGCATTCGCAGGAAGGCTGTGGATTCATTTCAGCGCAGTTTTCGGACAGCTAGATAGAGCGCATTTAACCCGTGAAAACATGGTTAAGTGGACGCGCACAATTATCTCACACGCAACAGAAGCAGGACAGAGCGCTTGCAATAGTTACGACCCCTCAGAAGAGGCCCATAACGAAAAATGGGTCCTGAAACGATTGTCCCGCGCTTGGGAGCAATCGCTTCAGGCAAAAGGAAAGGTTAGATCCCCAGAAGAGGCTCAGGCTGCTGCAGATATCCAAGCAGTCAGAGAGCACCAGAAGCCCGCATGGGTAAATGAAGGCAAGAGCAGCCCACAACAGAAAGGACAGGAATGCTATAACTGTGGACAGTTAGGGCATTGGGCAAAAGAGTGTAATGCACCCCAGCGATCTCAGAGAGGCCAGCAGACAGGCACTCTGAACCGCAACAAAGCAAAACCCATCCACAATGTAGTAGTACAGTCAGGACCCACCAATGTGGACGAGACGAACTGACGGTGTTCGGGCTCCCCCACTTGGGTCTGTGACACACTATGGGACTCATCAGGGAGGCCCGTAGTCACGGCGAAAGTAAAAGGGAAGCCCATAGAGTTACTGTGGGACACAGGAGGATCCCGCACCACCATTAACTCCACAACCACGGCACACTCAGACACGTGGCCGACCACCTCCACCATCACACTTAGCGGGTTCACCGGACACTCGCAGCAGGGACATATCACAGCACCCGTAGCGATCCAGCTAGGGAACATTAGCACAAGGCACCCCGTAGTTTTAGTAAATCTTCCCAGGACAGCAGAGCACATCCTGGGGATAGATTTTATGAACACACACAGCTTGTCGTTCGACCCAGTGAACCAGTGTGTCTGGCGAATGGCGAGATCAGACAGAGCCCCAGCCACCCTCACAGTAGGAGACTACGCTAATCGGATTAGCGCAGTGGGAGAGTACTCATTCGACCTGACTACACTCCACACCGACCGACAAATTAAGGCCCTACTAAACAAACACAGGACAGCATTTGCAAGTCACCGTCATGACTGTGGCAGAATGACTGGACAAGTTCATGTTACCGGACAGGACCCCCGACCGCAAAAGCAGTATAGATTTCCCCTTGAAGCAGAGGTGGAAATAGAAAAGGTTATAGGTAGCTTGTTGGACCAAGGTGTACTGAGAACGGTAGCCTCCACCAACAATGCCCCTATTTGGCCAGTGAGGAAGCCCGATGGATCATGGCGTCTGACCATCGATTATCGGGAACTCAACAAAGTAACCCCCGCAGTAGCCCCAACGGTAGCTACTAGTCCCGAGACCATGCTCAAGCAGGGTCTCAACGCCAAGTACTTCACGGTATTGGACATCAGTAATGGATTCTGGTCAATACCATTGGCAAAAGCGTGCCAATACAAATTCGCATTCACTTTTAAGACTCAGCAGTACACGTGGACATGCCTCCCACAAGGATTCCACAATTCACCCTCCATTTTCCACCGACAGCTGGCAAGTGGATTAGAGAAATTTTCCCGACCCGAATGTCTGGTACAGTATGTAGACGACCTACTACTGCAGACAGACACAAAGGCAGAGCACATTTCGCTTCTGGCCGAACTCCTGGAACTCTTAACTGAAATTGGCTGTAAAGTTAACCCGAAAAAGGCCCAAATATTGGAAAGTAAAGTGATGTATTTGGGAACAGTCATCACGCACGGCAAACGCGAGATCGAATTCAAAAGAATTGATTCGATTGTCAAATTGCCCCTTCCCCAAAATGTATCAGCCCTCCGGTCGTTTTTAGGACTGGTTGGCTATTGTCGGAACCACATAGACGGATTCGCGACAAAAGCCGCCCCACTTTCAGACCTCCTTAAGAAAGGAGCCCCCTGGGAATGGCTTCCGCAGCATACAGGCGCTGTGGAAGAGTTGAAACGAGCCCTTAGTGCAGCACCCGCGCTGCTAGTCCCCGACCAACTTTCACCGTACGCAATAGAGGTAGCGAGCACCGATCTGACCCTCTCGGCCGTGTTACTTCAGGAACGGCACGAGCAGCTAAGACCAGTGGCTTATGCCTCCCGACTGCTAGACCCAGTAGAACAAGGATTTTCAGCCTGTGAGAGGCACCTCCTTGCTGTCTTCTGGGCAGTGCAGTATTTCTCATACATCACCGGACTAAACCCCATCACCATTCTAACCGAACATACACCCACACAGCTACTACTAGACGGTCGACTGAAGGACGGTTCAGTTAGCCAGATTAGGGCAGCTAGGTGGACCCTACTTTTACAAGGACGGGACATTACAGTGAAACGGACACGCACACACACATACTTAGCAGACAACCTCCAATACCCCGGACAGCCCCATGACTGTGAAATTGTAGCTCCCCTGCATAACACAGGACCCTTTTTAGCAAAAACACCCCCCAGGAAGATAGGGAACCCGAAACAAAGCCCCCAGCCCACAGACACGTGTGGACCCTTAAGGATTTATGTAGACGGTTCCTCCACAGTTTTAAATGGTGAGCGTATCACAGGATGCGGCATCTATGTCGAGGACGCGCAGGGGCGCGCTCTCGAAGAGATAGCTCTTAAGTTACCAGGTCACTTAGGCGCGCAGGCAGCAGAGCTAGCAGCCATAGCGTACATAGTGGACCACCCCGATTCTTTCCCCAGCCCAGCAGACATATATTCAGACAGCTTATATGTCTGCAATAGCCTAACAGATTTTCTGCCCCTGTGGAGGACACGAGGTTTTGTCTCCGCAGACGGAAAACCCCTTCCATCAGCCCCTTTACTCCAGCATATCCTAGAGAAAGCGAAGGACAGGACCTTCGGCATCATAAAAGTTCGCAGCCACCATAGGTCATCACCCCCTGGGAATGTAAAAGCCGACGCATTGGCTAAGGCAGGTTCCAGGAGAGGACACTTATGGACCCCCCCAGCTAGCGCACCAGCTAGCGCCCCTGTGAGCGCAGTACAAGTCTCACAAACAGAGGTTAAAGATCTCGTGGCAGCACAGCAACAGGACGGAGACCTCAGGGAGGTTTTCAAGGGAAACTATGTGCCTGCGTACGAGCACTTTAAACACACACTGACCACACATGAGGGTGTGATCATTAAGGATCAACTCTATGTGGTCCCACAGCAGGACAGGAATCAGATGATTGCCTTGTTCCATGACGGACACGGGCATCAGGGAATTGATGCAACAACGAGGCACCTCAGGCAACTCTGTTGGTGGCCTAATCTCAGGACTGATGTCACACATTACATTGAGAATTGCCTGATTTGTGCTCAGAATAACCCGGAGCGGTATTCTAAGAAAGCACAACTTCGGCATACTCGCCCAGTTAACGGCCCTTGGACAAACCTCCAGATCGATTTTATAGGTCCATTGCCCCCTTGTCGGAATGGCTATAAATACGTTCTGGTGGTGATAGATACCTTTACCAAATGGGTAGAGGCATTTCCCTCACGAACAAACACAGCTAAGACAGCTGCAAAGATCCTGACCCACCACATCTTCACGAGATGGGGTTTACCCCGAAGTATCGATTCGGACCAGGGATCTCACTTTACAGGACGGGTCATGAGGAACGTCCTGACAATATTCGGAATCAAATAGAACTTCCACATTGCGTATCATCCACAGTCCAGCGGGATTGTGGAGCGCATGAATCGGACCCTAAAAACTACCCTTAGGAAAATGGTCCAAGAGAATAATTCCACATGGGATTCAGTGCTCCCATTTGCACTTATGTTCATAAGGAACACTGTCTCCACATCGACAGGATACACACCACACACACTCATGACCGGACGCCCTATGAAAGGTACAGAATTCCTTTTAGGACTGGACATGACAAGCCCCGAAGTGACGGCCCTCACACATGAAAAGGCAGTTAAAGATCTAGTTGAGACTGTGAGGTCTGCACAGATCGCAGCCGCAGTCCAGCTAGGGAAACGCCGACAGCAACGTACTGCCTGTTTCAATAAGACCGTCCACACCACAGAATTCCAGGTTGGGCAACAGGTAATGTTATCTGTTTATAACCCCAGCAGTTTTTTGGCTCCAAAATATTCCGGTCCCTACTCAATTTCGGACAAAATTAGCCCCTCCGTTTACAGGATCAAATATCCTAATGGGAAGACCGCGTGGTTCCATATCAACCAGTTAAAGGCATATGGAACACAGGCCAACCATGCTCACCATGTCCTGCTAGATGCAGCAGAACACTTCACCCCGCCCACCAGAGACACTTTTCCACCATCCCCCTCACAGACCAGTTCATCAACGGACTCGCCCACGACTCCGCCCACAGACCACTACAGACCACGCCCCGACACGCCCACAAGCTGCCACAGCAGAGACAGTAGGACAGACACTGACTCTGAAGACAGCGACACCACACAGCCATACAGCCCACACTGCACCAACTACGACCCCGACTCCAGTGACCCCATGGAAGTCACTTACCTCAAATATCCAGAACCACCACCCGACCCCGACTACCCCGACAACACACTCGACGCCACACAATGGCACAGGGACAATTCCTACAGACTTGTCCGCAATGATGAAAGTGACCCCCGGTCACACAACTCCAAAATAGCATGCCTGATCCACACAAGGGTGTGGGATCCGGGAGAGCAGGACGACACGGTGTCTGAATCCCGACACGGCAACCCCTTTGTGACCCTGTTCACAGAGGCAGAATCAAAGTGAGGTGTCCAGATGATGTAAGATAGGAATCGTTTGAGGGAAACGATGTCCTTTCTGATGGAACCTGCACGTATGTTTGTCTTCGTTTTATGTTTGTTTGTTTTCAGGAATGTAAATGTTTCAGTTGGAGGATGGACATCTTCTTTTCAGCTGAAAAGATTGTGACCACCTCACATACACGTTAGCTTGTCTGCCGAAACTTTTGAGAACGTCGGTTTGATTGGAGATCTTTTCCAAAGTTGTAAGGCCACACGCCAAATAGCTTGTCCGCAGATATCTCTGAGAACTTCAGTGATGTCCTCAGTTGGAGCATCTTGGCTCCCTTGGTTTTTTAGGTGCCCCTCTATTCGGCGAAATAGAGGCTGCAAGTCATGGTAAACACATTCGTACCCGTTTCTTTCCAGGTTACTCAGGCAGTGGACAAACGGCACTGAGGACCCGCCCTGTCTGAGAACCAACCCTTGGTCAGCCAAGCTCGGGTATGGCACAGCACGCCCTACCCGGGGATCCCATCCAACTCGTACCCGTCGCGGCCCATACGCAACTCATTCGGATGTTTATTTCCAAGTTTGTTTTCATTTTAGGTTAGGTAGCCCTTCGGCCACCATCCCACATGCTATTTACATCCGGGAACATTCGGATGGTAAATCAGCAAAGCCTGAGAGACGGCTCGCAGAAGGAAGGATTGTTAGGTGTATGCTGGTCTTTAAATTCGCTTTTTGAAAAAAAAAATGAGGGGAGTCACAGGGTGTGACTTAGCCAGTCATTTTAAAGGGTCAATTGGGTTTTGAAAGACAGATGCACTAACAAGTAAAGGTCTTAAACTGTGTATTGACAGATACTGTGCTTGATCCCAAAGGTTTCAAAGGACGAGACAGAGGTCGAAGCCAGGATTGTCAATACCGGAGGAAGAAGGAAGAGAAAGAAGAAGAACAACAAAAGATGATGGAAGCCCACTTATTACTGTTTAATGTCATATGTATATGTGTGGAAACAAGACACGTTTCCCCCACAACCCCCACCGTAAATGTTTCAATTACAGCAAACCCCCAGTGCTCAGCTCTGATCAGCGAGGTTCAGACCTGGTGTACTAAATTCATGACGTGGTACTCCATGTCCTACATAATCGAATCACTGTTGGTGATCGCGATCCTCATCATCCTAGTGCAGACCCTCAGGTTGAGGAAATGGAAGAGGAGAGCCTCTCGTTCCAGCACCTCACCCATCTATAGAGTGCAATCCCCCATCTTCGGATTCCACCAAACCCCTCAACCCCTCACTGATTACAACACTCTGTAAATAAAATTCAGCCATGTATTATATTGTTCCATACTCGACTGCCGAGTTGGGAAGTGTGATGTTGTGGTGTGAATGGTTAAGATTTTAGAGTGATTAAATGTTTAAGTTAAGGTTAAGGTTAATAGTGATAGGTAGAGGTTCCCAATTGTAGTAATGCATGTCCCTTTTGACATAGGGCCAAGTAGAGATGTTAGTTAAAAATTTTTTTCTCTTCTTCCCATAGTTTAGAACAGAGTAGAACAGGAACTGGCAAGAGGTCAGAACACAAGGAGGCAAAGTACATAGGTGATCCTTCACAATAGTATGATTGTGAGGATCACAAGGAGGGAATGTAGCCATGCTGGCCACGCAAAATGGACACTGAGCCAAACTAAAATGGAAGACTGCTGGGAAACAGACAGTTTAGCCAGAACAGCAGTCTGCAAAGAGCAGTTTGCATTCTGCAGCAGCAGAAACCAGTTTGGGCTCAGGTGAAAAGACCTTAGCTAGGTGCAAATGGCAAAACGCTTTGCATGCTAATGAGGCCATCAGACTTGAACACCCACACAATAGATACATTTGGTTCTGAATGGACACATTCTAATCAAGACCCAGACATCGAGGCACCAGAAACCTCCAAACAAAAGGACATAAGAAACGCCCCCTCCATCACGGAGACCCCCTCGCATTGGGGAATTAATCCAGTATCGATAAGAAATTGATCCAATAGGTAGAGCCCGCCCGAGAAGAGGGAAGGACAATGGAACCCCTATAAAAGATAGGGACCTCGTGTTGTCCGGTCTGTTAAACCCGTGCTCCGGCTCCGACTGACATCGCGCATCCTGACTCCAGCCGTTGAGCACCAGCCGCCGAAACCGTAAGTTCAACGCTCGCTACGCGATCCAAGCCCACTAGACTCCCAAGTACCAGAACGCTTGCTGAAGGCTGCAGACAAAACCAGGACGAAGGCCTCGTTCTCTGACCTTGCCTGTTCCTGTTAGATAAGTATTCTGTTTGCTTAAGTTTAGTTATAGCTTAGTCTCTTAGTGTGCATGAGTATTTATTATAACTGTATAATAAATATTGATCGTTTGAACTTTACTAATCGGTGTATCGTCTTTATTACTTTGAACTTGACCTTGGAATACTTGTGACGTTGCCTATACGGCAACTGGCGACTCCAGAGCTAAACAATTACATAGAACAGAGCCTAGCAGTGTTAAGCACACGTCGAACTCGGAGGCGTGTTAATACACTCCAATAAACGCGTTTTACGCCCATAGTAAAACGTGCAACAACAGGTTTGAGACCCCCACCAACCTCCAGGTGAAGAATATACTCAATTCCTCTTTATTCCCTCGACTGATTAATTTACATTTATGCTCCTTCATCATTGACATCCCTGCTAAGGGAAACAAATCCTTCATACCCATTGCTATCTACACTCCTCATCATTTTATATACCTCAATTAAATTTCCCTCAGCCAGTTCTAAAGAAAATAACCCCAGCCTGTCCAATCTTTCCTCAGAACTAAAGTTTTCCTGCTAATGTACTTCTCAATCTCTTCTGTGTGGAGAGTGGTTAGCTCAGATGGCGAGATGGTGATGGGGAATGATGCCAGCCGCATCTGTTCAGTCCCCATACCAGCTGTATTGATTCATGGAGGCCGTGCCACCTCAGCATGCCCCACACTTGTAGAGTGTTGTTCTTCCAACTACGGTGTGCTAAATTATCCCTCTTTAATGGAAAGATATGCTTTTAGTACTATGGCTAGATGATAGTGATGAAATCTCTTCTGTACCTTCTCTAATACAATTGCATCCTTCATGTAAAATGATGACCAGAACTGTCAGCAATATTTTAACTGCAGTCCAACTAGTGTTTTTGTACAACTCCAGCATAACCTTCATAAAGGGCAGGTCGTGCCTAACTAATTTAGTGGAATTTTTTGAGGACATTACCAGTGCAGTAGATAACAGGGAGCCAATGGATATGGTATATCTGGATTTCCAGAAACCCTTTGACAAGGTGCCACACAAAAGGTTGCTGCATAAGATAAAGATGCATGGCACTAAGGGTAAAGTAGTAGCATGGATAGAGGAATGGTTAATTAATAGAAAGCAAAGAGTGGGGATTGATGGGTGTTTCTCTGGTTGGCAATCAGTAGCTAGTGGTGTCCCTCAGGGATCCGTGTTGGGCCCACAATTGTTCACAATTTACATAGATGATTTGGAGTTGGGGACCAAGGGCAATGTGTCCAAGTTTGCAGATGACACTAAGATGATAGGTAAAGCGAAAAGTGCAGAGGATACTGGAAGTCTGCAGAGGGATTTGGATAGGTTAAGTGAATGGGCTAGGGTCTGGCAGATGGAATACAATGTTGACAAATGTGAGGTTATCCACTTTGGTAGGAATAACAGCAAACGGGATTATTATTTAAACGATAAAATATTAAAGCATGCTGCTGTGCAGAGAGACCTGGGTGTACTAGTGCTTGAGTCACAGAAAGTTGGTTTACAGGTGCAACAGGTGATTAAGAAGGCAAATAGAATTTTGTCCTTCATTGCTAGAGGGATGGAGTTTAAGACGAGGGAGGTTATGCTGCAATTGTATAAGGTGTTAGTGAGGCCACACCTGGAGTATTGTGTTCAGTTTTGGTCTCCTTACTTGAGAAAGGACGTACTGGCACTGGAGGGTGTGCAGAGGAGATTCACTAGGTTAATCCCAGAGCTGAAGGGGTTGGATTATGAGGAAAGGTTGAGCAGACTGGGACTGTACTCGTTGGAATTTAGAAGGATGAGGGGGGATCTTATAGAAACATATAAAATTATGAAGGGAATAGATAGGATAGATGCGGGCAGGTTGTTTCCACTGGCAGGTGAAAGCAGAACTAGGGGGCATAGCCTCAAAATAAGGGGAAATAGATTTAGGACTGAGTTTAGGAGGAACTTCTTCACCCAAAGGGTTGTGAATCTATGGAATTCCTTGCCCAGTGAAGCAGTTGAGGCTCCTTCATTAAATGTTTTTAAGGTAAAGATAGATAGTTTTTTGAAGAATAAAGGGATTAAGGGTTATGGTGTTCGGGCTGGAAAGTGGAGCTGAGTCCATGAAAGATCAGCCATGATCTAATTGAATGGCGGAGCAGGCTCGAGGGGCCAGATAGCCTACTCCTGCTCCTAGTTCTTATGTTCTTAGGTTCTTATAACCTACGTGCTCTTATATTGCAAATCATAGAATCATAGAATTCCTACAGTGCAGAAGGAGGCCATTCAGCCCATCGAGTCTACACCAATGCTCTGAAAGAGTACCCTACCTAGGCCCAATCCTTTGCTCTATCCCTGTCACCCCATAATCCCACCTAACCTATTGGACACTAAGGGGCAATTCAGAATGGCCAATTCACCTAACCTGCACAGTTTTGGATTGTGGGAGGAAACCAGAGCACCCGGAGGAAACCCACTCAGCCACGGGGAGAACGCACAAACTCCACACAGACAGTGACCGAAGGCCAGAATTGAACGCAGTTCCCTGGTGCTGTGAGGCTGCAGTGCTAACCACTATGCCACTGTGACGCCCCAATCTTGGCTAATGGATCCAAAATAGTGGGCACATATTTCCAGCAAGGCCAATGCTGAATGCCATTTTGGGGAGGTCATTAGCTTGGGTGTTAGGAACATGTGCCACAGTATGCAGAGTATGTAGATTCTGATTTTTGTCGGTGTATATGCTGATTTGACACCTCACTGCCATTTTCAACTACACAGCTGCAGTTAATGCCCCCTCTTTAACAAAGTTGCACATGTGTTCAGCAGCAGAAATGTTCCCCACCAGTGCTATTTAAAGTGATCATTGAATACTTTGAGATAAGTTGCTATTCATTGCTACTTGGTCCTGCATGAGTTTGTCGAAATGCTCATAATTTACTCATGTTATTACAGGGAGTAGTGCTGCACATGGCGACAGCCATGGTTCTGATTTTAAAGGTTCTGGCCAGACTACCTGCTCCCAGTCTGAGGTGGTGTAATTTCCACCTTCCTTGCCTGCAGCATAGCAGGGAGATTGAGCAGAGTCAGCAGGGTGGAGGGTAAGGGAGAGAAGACTGACAGCAGGAACTCTTATCCTTCCAGGGGGTCTTCAGGGAACATTTCTCATCTCAAACTAAGCTAGGAACACAGCCTGTCTTGCCTACCTTTTAGGAGGGAGGTGTTCATTAAAATTTGCCTCTTGGGCACTGTATCTAAATGCAGAGATGTACCACAGCTGCAAAAATCTTCACTCACTGAAAGTGCAGTTGGTGTGTAACCATGCTCAGATATCATGCTGGTGAATGTCTGGTATCCTGATTCCTTCATTCTGCATCAGTCCATTGTTATCTCCAGATCTGAACCACCATGCCAAATTAAAGGGAGATTGCTGGGCAGCAAGAGTAATCCACTGACATGAGCATCACGCATAAAATGGTAGCCATGTTGCCACACAAAACAGCATCAAGTGAACCAATAGGATGCTCAAGCAACATTGTGACTGCCTGGTTTACCATGCCACCATGGAGACATCAAGGAGTGGACGATGATGCGCGGAGAAGGTGGAAGTAGAGGAAGGCTGCTGTCTTGCAGTGCAGGAGACTGCAAATTGCCCTGCAGGATGCCCTTGAGCTCCTCTGGGCCGAGAAAGTCCAGCTTTGGACTGCACCACCTTGGCATGGACAGCAGCAGTTTGGGCTGGGTGGCTGATGAGCAACAGGAGGGCGCTGGCAGAGTGGCAGTGGTGGTAAAATGAATAATGTCATCCTGAGAAAGAACAGCAGATTTGCGCAACATGGAGCTACTGCTACTCCCCTGGGGTGGCACCTCAGCAATCCGAGTAATCTGTTGGAAGACAGATTGTTGGTCTGCTGTGATAACTTGCCATATGCATCACTAAGCCTTGCTGTGCACTACACAATCTAGCACAGCAAAGGGGGGAGGACTTGAGAGATGATGAGGTGGAAGAGCTGCATGTCTCCTCCAGTGAGGAGGACATCGAAGGCGTTGATAGTCATGATGTCGTGGACGCCAAGGATGTAGGCGAAGAGGCTATCGCACGTGCCAGATGAGGCAGGCATGCTCCAGAGGCCATCATTTCCAGCGGATACCAGGAGGAGGATAACAGGATGCATTGAAGATCCTCTTGGACAACTCTTTTCCGCCATGGACCAGCATGACCACCAGCATTGCTACACTTCGAATTTCATCCGTGAACATCCAGATGACAGTGCATCATTGCTTAGGACACTCACATTGCCCGGATGCTTTGAAGAATGAACAAGCCTTTGGCATGGGAATAAGGGTCATTCAACAAACACACATAAGATGAAGGTAAGGCATTGCTGATATGGAGAATTATGTTGTAATGGGGCACTCACTGTGGTGAAGTGTTAGCAAACTGCACAGAAGAGGCCCAGCATAGAGACAATTGCCATAAGTGGATGCAGAAAACAAGGTATCACACGTGATTAACGATAACACTGCTCATCATAAGAAGGAGGCAAAGACAAGAGGAGACATGAAGTTATTGTGAATCTATTTACAATTGTGAACATTATATACATGTGGCTAATACCCATGCCAACATTGTGCAACTACATATTTTTCACTTCATTTCTCCCGCTGCTATGTTTTGGTTCTTCCCACAACATTCACAGCAGAGGTGTAGATAGCCCACTGACTGCTATGCCCTGTTGTCTGTAATGACTTGGTCAGGCATCCTCTGGAGGGCTGAGACATGGAGGGCACCAGCGTATCCTGCTGTGGGGCCAGGTTCACCCTCCTCACACTGTGGAGCTGGAGCTGATGGAATCACAGGAAGAGGGGATTTGGAGTGGATGGACACTCCTGGAGTTGCCCGGGTGGATGGCTTGGGATGTCAAACTGCTGGTCCTCCTGCCTATGAGTACCCAATGGCCCCGGTTGACTCTTTTGAGTAGATGGGAAAGCTTGAGTGAAATTGAGGTGCCCCGCAGCCTCTCGTGTTGGCAATGACAGATGCAGCCACGAGGATTGAGGACTGTGTGCCGCAGGTTATACACGAGGATCAAACGGGGTTTGTGAAGGGGAGGCAGCTGAACACTAATATATGGAGGCTCTTGAACGTTATAATGATGCCGGCGGTGGAAGGGGAGGCGGAGATAGTGGTGGCGCTAGATGCGGAGAAGGCCTTTGATAGGGTTGAGTGGGGGTACTTGTGGGAGGTGCTGGAAAGGTTCGGGTTTGGGGAGGGGTTTGTCAGTTGGGTGAGGCTGTTGTATGAGGTCCCGATGGCGAGTGTGGCCACGAATAAGAGGAGATCGGAGTATTTTCGATTATACCGAGGGACGAGGCAGGGGTGTCCCCTGTCCTCCTACTTTTTGCGCTGGCAATTGAACCCCTGGCTATGGCGCTGAGGGAGTCGGGGGATTGGAGGGGGCTGGTCTGGGGTGGGGAGGAGCACCGAGTGTCGCTCTACGCGGACGACCTCTTGTTGCATCTGGCGGACCCGGTGGGGGGAAATGGCGGTGGTGATGGGGATTCTCCGGGAATTTGGGGATTTCTCAGGGTATAAGCTTAACTTTGGGAAAAGCGAGCTGTTTGTGATACACTTGGGGGACCAGGAGGGGGGGGATTGGAAGGCTCCCACCGAAAAGGGCGGAGAGGATCTTCAGGTACTTGGGGGTTCAGGTGGCCAGGAGCTGGGGGGCCTTGCATAAGCTTAACCTCACAAGGCTGGTGGAGCAAATGGAGGAGGAGTTTAAGAGGTGGGACATGCTGCCGCTGTCTCTGGCGGGTAGGGTGCAGTCAGTCAAGATGATGGTGCTCCTGAGGTTTCTGTTCCTGTTCCAGTGCCTCCCCATCCTTATCCCGAAGGCCTTTTTCAGGCGGGTTAACAGGAGCATTACGGGATTTGTGTGGGCGCACGGGACCCCGAGGGTGAGAAGGGTGTTTCTGGAGTAGGGCAGGGATAGGGGGGAGCTGGCGCTGCCCAACCTATGTGGGTATTATTGGGCTGCCAACGCAGCGATGGTGCGTAAGTGGGTAGTGGACGAGAAGGGGGCAGCCTGGAAGAGGTTGGAGATGGCATACTGTGTGGGCACGAGCCTGGGAGCGCTGGTAACGGCGCCGCTGCCGCTCCCTCCAATGAGCTATACCACGAGCCCGGTGGTGGCAGCTACCCTCAAGATTTGGGGGCAATGGAGGCGGCACAGGGGGGAGGTGGGGGCCTCGATGGGGTCCCCGATACGGGGGAACCACCGGGTTGTTTCGGGAAGAATTCATGGCGGGTTCCTGAGTTGGCACATGGCAGGTGTCAGGAGGCTGGGGGACCTGTTCATAGACGGGAAGTTCGCGAGCCTGGGTGAGCTGGAAGGGAAGTTTGGGCTCCCCAGCGGTGAACACCTTTAGGCACATGCAAGTAAGGGCGTTTGGCAGGTGGCAGGGTTCCCTCTGCTGCCGCCGTGTGGGGTTCAGGACAGGGTGCTCTCGGGGGTGTGGGTTGGAGAGGGGAGGATCTTGGAAGCGTACCAGGTGATGCAGGGGGTAGACGAGGCCTCGATGGAGGAGCTGAAAGGTAAATGGGAAGAGGAGCTGGGTGAGGAGATTGAGGAGGCGACGTGGGCAGATGCCCTGGAAAGAGTGAACTCCTCCTCTTCATGTGCGAGGCTTAGCCTCATACAGTTTAAGGTGCTGCATAGGGCTCATATGACCAGAACATGGATGAGTCGGTTTTTTGGGAGTGAGGATAGGTGTGTTAGGTGCTCTGGGGGCCCAGCAAACCATGTCCATATGTTCTGGGCATGTCCAGCGCTGGGGGAGTTTTGGAAGGGTGTAGCAAGGACGGTATCGAGGGTGGTAGGATCCAGGGTCAATGCAGGCTGGGGACTCGCAATATTTGGGGTTGCAGTGGAGCCGGGAGTGCAGGAGGCGAAAGAGGCCGGTGTTCTGACCTTTGCGTCTCTAGTAGCCCGGCGGAGGATTCTTCTTCAGTGGAAGGATGCGAGGCCCCCCAGCTCCACGCCTGGGTCAACGATATGGCGGGGTTTATTAAATTGGAGAAGGTGAAATTTGCCCTTAGGGGGTCAGTGCAGGGGTTTTTCAGGAGATGGCAACCATTCCTAGATCTCCTGGCAGAACGGTAAAATCGAAAGGTCAGCAGCAGCAGCAACCCGGGGGGGGGGGGTCTCTTTGTTTTTGTTTTGGGTTGAATCTTCACTAACGACGGGCGTTTATTTATTGTTTCTCTTTTGTATATATGGGGGGGGGGGTTTGTTCTTTTTGTTCTTTGAATTTTCTGTTACTGTTTTCTTTTTTGTGAAAATGTGAACATTTGAATAAAAATTATTTTTTTAAAAAGACAATGACACATGCCACCACAGTGATAAAGTTCAGACCCTGCATCAGTGCAAGACTGATGTCCTCCACCAAAGTCTCCATGACGGCCACCAGCCGACCCTATCACCTCAGACTGAACATGGACAGACTCTTCCATTGTTCATTGCAATCTGAGGAATGCAGCTACATCCCTTCCTGGTGTTCCAATAGTGATCCGACCCAGGCCACCCAATCCCGAGGGGGACACCCTGTGTCCATGGACTTGGCACCAAGTTGCTTTCCGCTACTGCCGCTAGCTTCGGAAGTCGTCTCCCAGCAAACAAACAATTTTTGAGAGTTTTCCGGTGTGTTTTTAGCCTCCCGCTCGCCCTCCACAGCCATAGCGCTCATGCCTTGCTTGTAAATACTTGCACCAATTCACACCTGCCGGAGAGTCAGAGCATCGCGGGAGGGTGAAGCATGAAATGTCCAAGCTGCTAATGAAGTTGAAATCCATGCATAAGACGGTTTTGCATGGATCCACTGGTGCAAGGCACAAACTCCGATATCGCTGGCAGCAAGGTGGAGCATGGTTTCGGAACCGGCGCCGGGCTTAAACCTCGCATTTTTGTTTACCTGCGCTTCTCCACCGATCACAGTTTGCGCTTCTGGTGTCATCAAAGGAGAATCTAGGCTGTTGTTATTGTTTTTGTTGAATGATGGTCACATATTCACTTGATGGATGCCTGAATTTGTTGCAGGTGACTAATGGACAGATACATGATCCTACAAAGGATTGAGTAAGTAACAGTGCTGGGTGATATTTAGGATGATGAGGAAGTAATGAGAAAGTGAAAGATGGATACTGCTGAAAATGTGGGTTTGAGCTGTTATCTGATGGAGGACGCTTGGTGGGATAGAGTGTGGGCTGGGGGAGATGTTGCAGATTGGAGGATGTAGGTGAATTAACAAATATACTCACTTTTCCTGATCTGATCATTGAAGATCTTCCTGAATTGCATCCAAGTCAGGGAAAGAAGGTCGTTCATCTTCTTCGCTATCTCCAGCCACACTTTCTTGGTAACTATCTTCCTCTCATTGCTGAGGAAAACTGTATCCCTCTGGCTGCTGATAACTCACAGGAGTAATTGAAGGGAGCATAATTGTATCTGGGTGTTGGTATTGCCCTTTGTCACGAGAGTAGGCTGCACACTGATCTTTCAATTTGGAGATGCAAAACCCAGAAGGAAAATTTGTGTCAGTTGGAGCATCCAACCCTTGCAGATTTATTTCCTGCACTTGGGGCACCCACCTAACTCAGTACCCACCAATATATTACTATTGAGGCCTGTGACTTAAGATAAGGTCTGAATTATGTTGGAGTGTCCTGGTACAATATTGGCACCTTCTAAATCTGCATCGCTGAAGACTTAAATTAGTTTTGAGGCCTTAGACAGGATTCTGATAATAATAGTAATAATAATCTTTATTGTCACAAGTAGGCTTACATTAACACTGCAATGACGTTACTGTGAAAAGCCCCCAGTCTCCACATTCTGGCACCTGTTTGGGTACATTGAGGGAGAACTCAGGATGTCCAAATTACCTAACATCACGTCTTTCGGGACTTGTGGAGGAAACCGGAGCACCCGGAAGAAACCCACGCAAACACAGGGAGAATGTGCAGACTCCGCACAGACAGGGACCCAAGCGAAAATTGAACGTGGGACTCTGGTGCTGTGAAGCACTATTGCTAACCACTACGCTACCGTGCTGCATGGAGCCCCTGGGCCAAGTAAGGTCATTTAAGGGCCTTTTTTGTGTTTCCAATGGTATTTTACCAGCTGCGGGTGGTGACTTTGCCACATGGGGAGACTATCATGTATGCACTAGTGACTTCTCTGTGGGCTCCTAGTGGCAGGCAGGTGAGAGGGGGGGGAAGTGCAGTGGGGGTGGGGGCGCAGTGTGGTGGCCTTCTGATCGGACACACTGTGATGGGCTATCTGTCAGCAAGGTACACCCTCCACTGAAAGACCTCCTTGCCCTCCAATTGGGTGGCAGCTCCTGAGGGTGGGACCCCATCCCTTAAAAGGGAAGAAGCAATTAATTACCTGAGGATTGTAACATCCAGTCAGTGCTTCCACAACCAGTCAAGCAGCGGTTGTCTTTACATTGTGACTGGTGGGCAGGACCACCAACGCCCCATAAAATCCCAGCCCCTGTGTGCTGCAAAGTAAGAAATCAACTAATACTAAATCTGCTAAACCAGGAATGTTGTAGGCTAACATCAGAAAAATTGACAGTGAAAGTTAATGTTTTATTCTCGCAAAGAAGCATCATGCAATTGGGAGGCTGAATCGTGCTTTCCTGTGCTCTAAATTTCAACGATGCCAATGGTCAGATATACAATTTAATCTGCCACACAACATAATATAGCAGGTTATATTAATTATTACAAAAAATAATCACTAACATGTAAACACAAATGAACCATTCATACCTCAATGAATGCTTTGTTATTAGCCAGCATCAAGAATTCTATTTATAGTACCCCTTGTGTAAAAATGTTTAAGTGCCTTACAGGGGGAAAGTGAACAAAGAAGTGGAAGTAAAAAAAATTAAAGGACAAGTGAAAACATAGGGAGCATTGAAGCAGGACTAAGCCTCTCAGGCCTGTTCTGCCAGTCAATTAGATCATGCTTGATCTGTATCATAGCACCATTTCCCTGCCTTTAACAACTTTAACTAACAATTAACCTATCAGTCTCCGTTCTTAAAATTTGAACTGAGTCAGGATCTATAGACTTTTAAGGAATAGGAGGCGGGATTCTCCGATCATGGGGCTAAGTGTTGACGCCTTCGTAAACGGCGGAGCATTTTACGACAGCGTCATCTGGCCCCGAGGATCAGCGATCCTGCGCCGCACGGGGGCCAGCACGGCACTGGAGAGCCTTACGCTGCTCCAGCTGCCAATACGGGCGTCGTGGGTCCGCGAAAACGCGCCACGGCCGGCGCAAGTTCGCTCATGCATGTGGGTTGCCGTCTTCGCGCCAGCCCTGACGCAACATGGTGGAGACCTACAGGGGCCCGGCGCGGAGGAACATAGGCCCCCACCGGGATAAGCCCGCCTGCCGAACAGTAAACCCCGATCATGGGCCAGGCCACTGTGGATGCCCCCCCCCCCCGGAGTCGGATCCCCCCACCCCCCCACCAGGATGCACCCTGCAGCATGAACGCCGATGTCCCGCCAGGTAGGACCACACGAGAACAACGCTGGCGGAACTCGGCTGAACTCGGCGGGCATTCGGCTCATCGCGCGAGGAGAATCGCCGGGGGGGTGGCTGCGTCGAGCGGCCCCCGACTGGCTCTGCGCCGGCACTTGGCGACGATTCTCTGGTCACCAGAGAATCGACGGACCAGCGTCGGAGCAACGTCGCGTGATTCGCGACCCCCCCCCCCCTCCCCCCGGGCGATTCTCCGACCCGCCGTGGGGTCAGAGAATCCCACCAGGGTGCCAGATTTCCACCAGCCTTTGTAAGGTGTTGTGCTTCCTGCTATTGTTCCTAAATAGGCTGACTAGTTTTATTTTGGATTTTTACAGCAGAGAACTTAGTTCTCCCATCAAATTCTTTTATCATTTTAGACACCTCAATTAGATTACCTTTCAAACTTCTAAACTTGAGGGAACTGATTCTTTACAACCTGACCTCATGATTTACCCTTAACCAGAAATCTGTAGGGCTTAGCTTCACCTCTTCATATTTTTGTACGTGGACGTCCAAATCCCTTTCTTCTACTAGTCCCAGTCTTTCACCATTAAAAATGTTCTGATTTGTTCTTTTAGCATCTAGAATGGATGCCCTCACACTTCCCCACTTGAACTCCGTTTGCCATAGGTGACCAAAAACCATCTCCAATAAGAGAGGATCTATCCAACTCCCTTGATATTCAATGGCATTACCACTAATAAATCCCCAGAGGAGATCAACATCCAGAGGGTTAGTATTTACCAGAACTGGACACTCGATCCTGTTTTGGAACAAAATATTGCTGTTTCTTCACAGACACTGGTTCAAAACCTGGAACTTCCTTCCTAACAGCACCATGGGACATGGATTCCAGCTGTTCAAGAAGGCAGCTCACCACCACCTTCTCAAGGACAATAAGGGATGGGCAATAAACCTTGGCCCAGCCAATAACGCTCACACCCTGTGAAAGAATAAAATAGAAGGTTTGCCTACTCATTAGTCTACATCTTCTTGGGAGGAATTTTCTATAATTTGGCAGAGTGGGCAGGAAAAGCAGCATTAAGCCTGGTGGTAGCGGGGGTTAGTTTTCGCATAGTAATTTTGGGACTTTAAAAAAAATCTCCAAGGGTTTCACACGCTTCCGTCACGGGCAGGCTCTGATTCGGCCATCCTACCTTCAGCTGAGAGCTTCAATGAGGGGGAACTCCATTGAAAGGCGGCCCAAGGGCTCTCCAGCCACATCTTCATGGTTCAACGCAGAGGATGGCTGCAAAGAAATTTGCCCCACAATTTTCAGAGGATGCTGGATGCCATGCAACAAGGTAGTGATGTTCTCTACCCCCGCACAGGGGGGAGACCAACAAGCAAGGAGATAAACCTAATATGGGAGGCGGTTGCAGCACTGGTAATCGCCAGTTCCCTGCAGAGCAGGATGAGCATCCAGTGCAGCAGAAGAATGATTGATCTCCTCCATTCTTCCAAGGTAAATCACTCCTCCCATCACTCAGAAATCTCACACCCATGCACCCAACACATCCACAGGGAGCTTACTCATTGCCAGCTCAAGGAACACCACCCTCGGTGTCCCCCACACATCTTCATCTCTCCTGCGGGTCGTCTTCTCATCACCTACCTGCTCCCACTTACCATCCACACATGCCAGGCATCCTTAGCATCTGCCTGGGCATGCCTCCTGCTTAGGCTCTCTCCATCTGTTTTAATGCAAGACAAGCTGGTCCACAATAAATGAGAGAGATCCCACATAGGCGGAGGAATGGCAGAATTGAAAGTCATCTCGGAATTTGAGAGACAGCCCTCCAGCTGGTTGAGGAGGAACTCGGCTGCTCCTGTGCCGGGGGATAGGTGGTTGCCAATAAGTCAAATGAGGTCCCAGAACACCATCATCCATCACATCAAACTATCTAAGTCACTTTTCCTCTATTTCCTCGTGCATTAATGCGAGTTCCCTTCTCTCATAGGCACATTAGGGGAGCAGACTAGACAGTTCAAAAGCCAGGTACAAGAGCTCATCTCAGAGACCATCGTGGATGATTTCACTGTTGGCTCAAGACACACACTGTAGGCTTGCAGTTGTTAACAAGGGTTTATTGATGAATGGCAAAGGCAGATAAGTAATAGGCACAGACCTCAATGGCGGCATTCTCCAGCCTTCCAGCCGTGTGTTTCACAGAATTCCCATTGAAACCACCCCACGTCGGCGGGAAACACATGGACAGTGGTGCGTTGCCGGTGGAAACAGAGAATCCCGTCGCCAGCAAGTGGACTAGTCACTTTGGCTTCAGGGTACTCACAGTCTGGGGTGCTGCTCCATAGCCCTTGCAAACCTCCTATTGGCTGACATTCACATGCTCCCTTGCTATTGGCCCCAAGCCAGTGACTTTAAGGGGCTGTGCTACTACACCACTCCCCCACCCCACCCCAAGTCCAGTCTGGAGAAGGGTGCGTAGATAGCCTGGATCACATTGAGATCAAAAAAGATGAGGTGTTGGGCGTCTTGAAAAATATTAATGTAGATAAGTCCCCAGGGCCTGATGGGATCTACCCCAGAATACTGAAGGAGGTGAGAGAGGAAATTGCTGAGGCCTTGATGTAAATCTTTGGATCCTCACTGTCTTCAGGTGATGTCCCGGAGGACTGGAGAATAGCCAATGTTGTTCCTCTGTTTAAAATGGGTAGCAAGGATAATCCAAGGAACTACAGGCCAGTGAGCCTTATGTCAGTGGTAAGGAAATTACTGGAGAGAATTCTTCGAGACAGGATCTACTCCCATTTGGAAGCAAATAGACGTATTAGTGAGAGGCAACACAGTTTTGTGAAGGGGAGGTCATGTCTCACTGACTTGATAGAGTTTTTCGAAGAGGTCACAAAGATGATTCATGCAGGTAGGGCAGTGGATGTTGTCTATATGGACTTCAGTAAGGCCTTTGACAAGGTCTCTCATGGTAGACTAGTACAAAAGGTGAAGTCACATGGGATCAGGGGCGAGCTGGCAAGATGGTACAGAACTGGCTAGGTCATAGAAGGCAGAGAGTAACAATGGAAGGGTGCTTTCTCATTGGAGGGCTGTGACTAGTGGTGTTCCGCAGGGATCAGTGCTGGGACCTTTGCTGTTTGTAGTATATATAAATGATTTGGAGGAAAATGTAACTGGTCTAATTAGTAAGTTTGCAGACGACATCAAGGTTGGTGGAATTGCGGATAGCGATGAGGACTGTCAGAGGATACAGCAGGATTTAGATCGTTTGGAGACTTGGGCAGAGAGATGGCAGATGGAGTTTAATCCAGACAAATGTGAGGTAATGCATTTTAGAAGGTCTAATGCAGATAGGGAATATACAGTGAATGGTAGAACCCTCAAGAGTATTGAAAGTCAGAGAGATTTAGGTGTACAGGTCCACAGGTCACTGAAAGGGGCAACACAGGTGGAGAAAGTAGTCAAGAAGGCATACGGCATGCTTGACTTCATTGGCTGGGGCATTGAGTATAAGAATTGGCAAGCCATGTTGCAGCTGTATAGAACCTTAGTTCGGCCACACTTGGAGTATAGTGTTCAATTCTGGTTGCCACACTACCAGAAGGATGTGGAGGCTTTAGAGTGGGTGCAGGAGAGATTTACCAGGATGTTGCCTGGTATGGAGGGCATTAGCTATGAGGAGCGGTTGAATAAACACGGTTTGTTCTCACTGGAACGACGGAGGTTGAGGGGCGACCTGATAGAGGTCTACAAAATTATGAGGGGCATAGACAGAGTGGATAGTCAGAGGCTTTTTCCTAGGGTAGAGGGGTCAATTACTAGGGGGCATAGGTTTAAGGTGCGAGGGGCAAGGTTTAGAGTAGATGTACGAGGCAAGTTTTTTACACAGAGGGTAGTGGGTGCCGGAGGAGGTGGTGGAAGCAGGGACAATAGTGACATTTAAGGGGCATCTTGACAAATACATAAATAGAATGGGAATAGAGGGATACGGACCCAGGAAGTGTAGAAGATTTTAGTTTAGACGGGCAGCATGGTTGGCACAGACTTGGAGGGCCCAGAGCCTGTTCCTGTGCTGCACTTTTCTTTGTTCTTTGTTCTTTGTACTGCCAACTACACAAAAACTATATACAGGGTTTACAACCATTACAAAGGACAATGGGGGAAAGAGAGTTCATCAAAAAGTCAATTGGTATGGAGAATTCAGGATCCTCTGTACCTTCGTAGCCCGGCCACAGGTTTTTCATCCTTCAATGTAGTCAGGAACATAGGAATTTGGAGCAGAAGTAGGCAATTCAACCCATCGAGTCTGCTCAAGATTTTGGCTGATCTCTTCCTGGTCTCAAATCCACCTCCCTACCTGTTCCCATATCCCTTTAACCAGTTTTTTAAAGTCAGAATTATATCTATCTCCTTGAAACCATTTAATGGCTCAGACTCCACCTATGGGGCAGCGAGTTCCATAAATTCATCACGCTCTGCAAGAAGTAGTTCCTCCTCATTTCAGCTCTAAATCTACCGCCTCTCAACCTATATCTGTGAAATCTTGTTCTAGATTGTCCCATAAGGGGGAACGTTTGGTCTACGTTTACTTTATCAATCCCTTTTAGTATCTTATGTACCTTAATCAGATCCCGTTTCATCATTCTAAACTCCAGTGAGTATAAACCCAAACTATTTAATCTCTCCTCATGCATCAACCCTTTCATCCCGGAATCAATCTGGTGAACCTACTCTGAACAGCCTCCAATGCAGCCACATCCTTCCTCAAATTAGGAGACCTTGGGCGGGATTCTCCCAACGGGAGTCTTAGTGCCGACACCGGAGTAAAAACCGGAGTGTTTTACTCCAGCGTCGGCACCCGTTCCCAGACCACTATTCTTCCCCCTCCGTGGGGCTAGCAGGGGCGTCGCACGATTTACGGGGGCGGGGCCTCGGCGTGGCATCAGAGACCCGGCGCTGCGTAAAAGATGCGGCGCCTTGGGTCCCACGCATAGGCAGTTGGGCCGGCGCCAACTAGCACATGCGCGGTAACCTCACGGAGCGCTCCGGCTCTTCACCAACATGGCACCGTGGTTCTGGGGCCAGCCGCAGAAGGAAGTAGGCCCGGGGGGGGGAGGGGAGAGGCCGGCCCGCCAATCGGTGAGCCCCGATTGCGGGCCAGACTCCATCGGAGGCCCCCCCCCCCGGGAACGGAGCCCCCCTCCCCCCCCCCTCCCCCCACAGGCCGCCCCCAAGCCTTCACGACGAGTACCCGCTGGCAACGACCAGGTGTGGACGGCGCCGGCGGGACTCGGCTGTTTACGCGCAGCCACTTGGCCCATCCGGGCCAGAGAATGGCCGCTCGCCATTTGCGCCGATACTCCGAGCGGCCCGGCGTGATTCGCGTGGTGCTGGTTTCGGGTGGGTGGGGGAATCGCGTGCAGGTGTCGGGGTGGCGTAGCGCAATTTGCACGCCACCCTGGCGATTCTCCCACCCGGCGGGGGGGGGGGGGGGGGGAAGGGAAGAATACCACCCCAAAACTGAACACAATACTCCAGATGTGGTCTCACCAACACCTATACAATTGCAACAACACTTCTCTACTTTATAGTCCAGTCCTTTTGCAACAAACATTAACATTCCATTTACCTACTTAATTACATGCTGCACCTGCATACCGACTTTCTGCGATTCATGAACAAAGACACCCAGATCTCTCTGACCAGACACATTTTAAATCTGCTTTCCATTCAGATAATAATTTGCCTTTCTTTTTTTTGTCCAAAATGGATAACCTCACACTTATACACATTAAACTCCATCAGTCAAATTTCGGCACAATCTCCTCATAATCTATGTCTGTCTGTAAAATCTTTATCTCCTCTTTACTGCTTTCCCCCCTATTTTAGTACCCTCGGAAAATTTTGCTGTGTTACATTCTGCCCCTGCTTGCAAATCATTTATGTAGATTGTAAACAGTTGAGGTCCGAGAACTGACCCCTGTGGCACCTCACTAGTTACGGTTTGCCAGCCAGGGAGGGAACCATTTATCCCGACCCTCTAATCCCCTGCAATCTCACCTTCTGGATCAGTCTTTTCTGCAGCACCTTGTCAAACGCCTCTGAAAGTTTAGATATACCACATCCACAGGTTCCCCATTATCTATCTTGCTGGTTACATCCTCAAAGAAATCAAGCAAGTTTGTCTGCTAGTCAAGCATGACTTACCCTTCATAAAACCATGCTGACAATGGTGGATAGAGCTTTGTCTTTGCAAATATTCAGTCATCTTCTCCTTAATGATTGAATCCCGCAACTTTCCAACCACAGAGGTCAAGCTAACAAGTCTATAGTTTCCTAATTTTTGCCTCTCTGCCTTTTTGAATAGGGGTATTATATTAGTGTGTTTCCAATCCACTGGGACTCTTCCAGAATTCTGGGAAATCTGAAATATCATAACCAATGCATCCACTATCTCCGCTGCCACGTCCATTGGTACCCTTGTCATAATATCCACTCATGTATATAATGAGATGCAGACAGGCTGTGATTGACACATAGGATGACCAGTAAGCATACAACACAGTACAGCCAATCACCAGATAGGACACTGCCACTATAAAGCCAGAGGGCAGTAGTTTTCCCGCTCTCTCGGGACCCAGCTACTGACACAGTCAGAGTCCACGAGCTAGCCAGTGCAAACACCATGCGGTAGCTAGTAAGTCTGGTCAGGCTTCTACAAGGTCACCAGTCAGATCAGTATAGTGTCGACCCACAGCTGAATATGTATAGCAGTTCTATAGTTGAATAAAACAGTGTTGGATCTTCTCCAGTGTTAGACGTCTGTTTCTAACTTCCCTGCATCGAGTGCAGTCCACATCGAACAAACCTGCCTAACACATCAACCCTCGGGTTCAAGCCATCAGATTCCGGAGACTTATTTGCTTTTAATCCCATTAGTTTATTCAATACTGTCTCCCGAGTGATGGTTATTGCATCAAGTTCCTTTGCATTAAGTGCAGATTTTGGAAAATTTTTATTATGCTCTACCGTGAAGACAGAGACGAAATATTTGTTCAGAGTCTCTGCCATCAGTGTTCCCCATTATTACCTCACCAGTATTATCCTCTAAAGGGGCAACATTTACTTTAGCTATTCTCTTACTCTTTATATACATATAGAAGCTTTGGGTATCAATGTTTATGTTTTCTGCTAGTTTCCTTTCGTACTTCATCTTAGCTCCTTTGATTTTATTTTTAGTAGCCTTTTGCTGAACCTTAAAGATCTTACAATCCTCCAGCTTATCACTAGCTTTTGCAGTTTGGTATGCCCTCGTTTTTGCCTTTATGTCTTCCTTGACTTCCTTGATGTCCTTGTTTAGCCATGGAACATTTTTCTCATTTTTACAATTCCTCGTTCTCTCAGGAACATACTTTAATTGAGAGGTCTTTAATATCTACCTGAACATCCATTATTGTTCCTCAACTGTCTTACCCTCAATTATTTGTGTCCAGTCTATTTGGGCCAACACTTTCCTCAGGCCTGTGTAATTACCTCTGCCCAATGCTAAAACTCCAGCCTGGCATTCTATCTTCTCTCGCTCAATCTGAATTTGAAATTCTAGCACTCCTTATTAACCCTTCTTCATTACATAATACTAAATCTAAAATAGCCTGCTCTCTGGTTGGCTCCATAACATATTGCTCTAAGAAACAATCCCTCTTACACTCGATGAAATCTCCCTCGATGCTACCCTTGCCAGTTTGATTAATCCAGTCAATTTTCACATTAAAGTCACCCATGATTACCGTTATGCTCTTCTCACAAGCCCTCATTTTGTATTGGTTTATATTATGCCCCACTTTAGAAGGATTGCTCGGGGGCCTGTAAATTACTCCTAACAAGGTGTTTTTCCCCTGGTTTTTCTACTTCCACCCAGATCGATTCAACATTTTGGCCTTTAGTGCCAATGTCATTTCTTAATACAGCCTTGATGTCACCTTTAACCAATAAAGCAACTGCATCTCCTGTTCCGTCCGGTCTATCATTTTGGAATACTGAGTATCCTTGGGCATTCAACTCCCAATCCCGGCCTTCCTGCAATCATTTTTCAGTAATCACCATCAAACCATACCCATTTGCCTCTATTTGTCCCTCAGCTCATTGACCTTATTCTGAATACTGCTTGCATTTAGATACAAGATTTTAAAATATGTCCTACTGATTTGTCTTTCCCTTGCAGGATTTTCTTGTGCACGGCACTTTTCACACATTCTGACCGTCTTTATTAATCTCTGATACATTCAGTCTCATCCCCAACTTTCACTCCAACAGTCACCTGATATTTTGTTTTCTTTACATTTACTCTGTGGTCATTAGACTGGCCTTGCCTGTTCACCTTATTAACATCTACCTTCTCCTCGCAAGCTGACCTGCTGCTTTGGTTCCCATTAACTCTTACACTTCTTGTAGTTTTACATTCCCTTCCCCCCATTTGCTAGTTTAAAGTCCTTGCAACCACCTTATTTATCCTTTCCGCTAGAACATTGATCCCAGATCCATTTTGGTGGAGACAGTCTCAACGGTACAGATCCCTTCTGTCCCAATACTGATGCCATTGCCCCATGAAATGGAACCCCTCTTTCCCGCACCACTCCTTTAGCCACGTATTTACTTCCATAATTTTCTCATCCCTGTGCCAATCCACACATGGCTCGTGTAGTAATCCAGGAATTATAACCTTCAAGGACCTGTTCTTTAATTTTATTCCTTGTTCTTGATAATCCCGAAACAGGGGCGGCATGGTAGCACAGTGGTTAGCATTGTTGCTTTACACCACCAGAGTCTCAGGTTTGATTCCTGGCTTGGGTCACTGTCTGTGCGGAGTCTGCATGTTCTCCCCATGACTGCGTGGGTTTCCTCCGGGTGCTCCGGTTTCCTCCCACAGGTCCAGAAAGACGTGCTGTTGGGTAATTTGGACATTCTGAATTCTCCCTCAGTGTACCCGAACAGGCGCCAAAATGTGGCAACTAGAAGTTTTTCTCAGTAAGTTCATTGCAGTGTTAATGTAAGCCGATTTGTGACAATAAAGATTATTATAAAGGTCTTCCTTCGTAGTCTTGCCTTGTTCTTTGTCCCAATGTGGACCATAACAACTGGATCTTTCCCCTCCCCCTCCAACTCCAATATCCTTTTAAGTCGGTTAGCAATGTCCCTCACCCTGGCACCGGGCAGGCAACAAACCATATGGGACTCTCGATCCTGCTTACAAAGGATGCTATCAGTTCCCTTCAATATAGAATCCCCTACAACTACTACATGTTTTTTTCCTCCCCCCCACTTGAATGGCCTCCTGTATCACAGTGCAGTAGTCAGCTAGCTCATCCTCCCTGCAGTCCTTTTCCTCATTCACACAGGGAATAAGTACCTCATACCTGTTGGACAAGGTCAAGCACTGAGGCTCCTCCATTTCTGAATTCAGAATCCCTCTAGCTGCCTCACTCCAGTCACACCCTGACCACTGACTGAATTTGAGGGACTTAATCTATGGGGTGTGACCGCCTCCTGAAACAAAGCATCCAGGTAACTTTCCCTCTCCTGGATGTGCCACTGTGTCTGAAGCTCAGACTGCAGCTCATCAATTCTGAGCAGCAATTCCTCAAGCAACAAAGATTGCTGCAGATGTGGTCATTGCAGCTCGCAATGAGGTCTGCCAGCTCCCACATCAAGCAGCTGCAGAACATTGCCTGCCCAGACAGCTCTACTTAGTTAATTAATTCGTTTTGCTGTGTATTTTTCAAATTTAGCACAGATTCCCTACAGGCCAATCAGGTCACAGCTTTCCTGTGGTGTCAGCTTTCAGTTTTGTTCAGCTTCATTGGAATCCCCAATACTCACCGCTCCAATTCTCCGCCCTCCGAGACTGCTCCCTGGAGACTAGTCCTCAAATCCCCGAGGTAAGTTAATTTATATACTTACTGCTCCGTGCTCCGCCCGCAAGCCAGCTCTCTAAGACTAGGCCGTGAATCCCCGAGGTAAGTTACTTTATATACTTACTGCTCCAATGCTCCGCCCTCAAGCCAGCTCTCTTAGATTAGGCCACGAATCCCCGAGGTAAGTTACTTTATATACTTACTGCACCGATGCTCCGCCCTCGAGCCAGCTCTCTAAGACTAGGCCACGAATCCCCGAGGTAAGTACTTTATATACTTACTGCACCGATGCTCCGCCCTCGAGCCAGCTCTCTTAGATTAGGCCGCGAATCCCCGAGTTAAGTTACTTTATATACTTACTGCACCGATGCTCCGCCCTCAAGCCAGCTCTCTAAGACTAAGCCGCGAATCCCCGAGGTAAGTTACTTTATATACTTACTGCTCCGTGTGATGGTATGATTAGCATAGCTGCCTGCCATTGGTGCAGAACACCGGCTTACCATTGGCCCTGGTCGGTCATGTGCCTCTCGAGCGGTTGGTTGAAACCAGTCATGTGACGGCTCCCTGATTGTTTGAGAGGCTGAGTTAATCCCGCCTCCAGGGCAGGGTATAAATACCAAGTACGCCCGGCGGTCGTCCTTCTACTGTAATCAACCGCAGGGCTTAACATCTAGTATATTAAAGCCATACTTTTGTTCAGCAATTCGTCTCGCGTTCAATTGATGGTACATCACTCCAATGCTCCGCCCTCGAGCCTGCTCTCTTAGACTAGGCTGCGAATCCCTGAGGTAAATTACTTTATATACTTACCGCTCCGATGCTCTGCCCTCCGAGACTGCTCCCTGGAGGCTAGGCCACGAATCGCCGAAGTAATTTACTTTATATACTAATCGCTCCATGCTCCGCCGACCGAACCTGCTCCCTGCTCAGGTTTTCAGCAGCCGATGACACTTCAGGAGGAACCGCCTCAATGACAGGAGAACTGGCCTTGCCAGCTTCCACAGGTGCAGCTGGTTGTTTAGATTCAGGAGCCCTTGACTCCGCTTGGTCAGAAACATTTACAGGAGTGTCAATAATATTGGTAGAACATGTTGGCTCCAAATTGGGGGTCATCCCCCCCCCCGACTCGTCAAGTGGTCAACGTTCTTTTACCAGTCTTTCCATTTACATTGACAACGGATGACACTGGGCCACAATCTGTCCAGCTAGCCAAGGTGGTCCCGAGGCAAAGTCACAAACTAAAACCAGGTCACCCATCCAGAAGGACCTGTCGCTCCTCTGAGCAGCCCGTTGACTTCTCTGGGAGACCTGACATGCGTCCATCCTCGCCTTCAAATTGGAAGCACAAGATCCAACTGGGTTCTCAGGGGACGGCACATGAGCAACTCAGTGACTGTGACCCCATGGTGGTGTGGGGGGTCGAATTATACGACAATTAAAAATTGGCCAATCATTGGCATATAGGTTTGTCAGACGGTTTCTGCATTGCATTCATGAAGGTTTGAATAGCCCTCTCAGCCAAATCGTTGGATGTCTGTGGTACATGTGTTCAAAGCCAAAGCTAGGAACTTCAAAGACAATATGATCTCCTGGGGTACTGGTGGCTGCAAGATGCTCTTTGGCGGGAGGGGGGAGACAATTCAATGCACCTGCAGTGGCAATCTGCGTGCTAGGCCATGCTGGAAAGAATAATTATAGGTTGCCAGCAACAAGGCCCAACACTGTACCCTTGCCAAGGCTATAGGTGGTACAGGCATGCCTTCCCTTAAAAGTCCCAATGGTGGGTTATGGTCGGTGACAATGTCAAATTGACATCCATACTCATATTGGTGGAATTTCCTCACACCATATATAATTGAGCCCTCCTGCTCAATCTGGGCATAGTTCCGTTCTGCTTCTGAAAGGGTCTTCGAGGAAAATGTGATCGGGCGCTCAAAACCATCTCCCTTCTTGTGGGATAATACTGCCCCTATACCATAAAGGGATGCATCACATATGAGCACCATTGGTTTCCCAGGATCAAAGTGAACTGAGAGGTTCAAGGAGTCCAAAGCATGTTTCACCACTCAAAAAGCTTCCTCTTTGTGCTCCCTCCATTGCCACCGCTGATGATTTTGAGCTGGTGTAATGGTACCGACGTTCTGGCTAAATTTGAAATTAATCTTACAGAATAATTTACCATACCAAGGAAGGATTTGACCTCATTGACATTTTTGGGTGTCACGTATAGACTTGACCTTCGCTTCAGGGGATGTAAACTTGTTGCATCAAAGCAAAATCCTAGATACGTCAGTTCTGAAGCTTGGAAAGTAGATTTTCCATGTTTGGGTGGATATCACTACAGCCGGTAATACGTGGCACCGAAGGCTAACATTTCTAGGATGGTGACCACAGAAGAGAGACTGGTGCATGACATCAGCCTCCTTAGTGAAGGTGTCCAAGGTGTCGTGCAGTCGTTGATGGCCATGGCTGAGGATCTCCAGAGAATGTCCGACTCGCTGGGGGATGTTATCCAGTACAGGCTGAACTTGATGAGGTGCTGCGGGACATGTTCCGCACTCAGATGGGAATGGCCAAGGCATTGCAGAGTATGTCCCAGTCGCAGGTGGGCATTGCCGAAGTGCTGTAGAGCATGGCCCAAACACTGAGGAACATCGCTGAGGACGTTGACACGATGGTGCAGACATCAGGGGACCACCAGGGCTGGCAGCGCCAGATGCTGTAGAAGCAGCCGGGGCTTGAACCAGTTGCCATTCCGTCCCAACGTGAACCCCAGGGCCCTATGGGCATCGACCTGGAGGAGGGGGCACTGGGTGCCAACTTGGACCTGTCCCATGGAGTGGCAATGGTGGCCATCTATTGTGCGATGTTGTGGAGGGTGCTGCAGGTCACCACAATGTGGGCGAATCTCCTCATGCTATATGGAGGGCCCCTATAGAGCAATCCAGGCACCTGTACTGTATTTTCAGGACACCGTTACACCGCTCAATCACACCCCTATTAATGGCCTGGGCATCATTGTAGCGGGTTTCTGCATTGGACTGTGGTCTCTGGATCGGCATCATCAGCCATGACCACAGCAGATAACCCCTGCCACCCAAGATCCAACCTCTCACTCGGGGTTGTGCCTTGAATGAGTCGGACACCATCAGGTCCACCAGGGTGAAGGCGTTGTGCATGCTGCCCGGGTATCGGGAGAGAAGTGCATGATGTGGATCTCGTGGTCACACCCCAACTGCACGTTCACGGAATGGTACCCCTTGCAGTTCGTGAAGTGCACCGCCTCATGCAATGGTGCCCGTAGGGGGACATGTGTCCCGTTGATCACCCCCTGGACCTGGAGCATCTCAGCGATGTTGGAGAACCATGCTGCCCGGGCAACCTCGTGGGCTCGATCCATACTCAGGCTGATTTATTGCACTGCCCGGGCATACAGGGCCTCCATGATTGTGAGGATGCACCTGTGCACTGAGGTCTGTGATATCCCGACAGGTTCCCAATCGGTGCCTGGAAGGAACCCGTGGCATAAGAGTTCAGGGTTACCATCACCTTGAAGGCCAACGGGAGCGGGTACCCTACCCCATAACCCCACGGCTCCAGGTGCACCATAATGCGGCAGATATGCGGTATGGTCTCCCTGGTCAGCCCAGAGTCTGCGACTACATGCCTGGTCCAGCAGGTCCTCGAATGGCAGGCGCTGTGTTATACATGAGGCCTGAAGCGCCTCCGCCTTCCCGTGTCCTTCTCGGCCTGTTGGGCGGCAGGCTCTCCATCCTCACTGACTGGCTCCTGTTCCTCTGGGGCAGGCACCGATGTTGCAGGGCCCTCCCAGAGGTGTCTATCAGGGCTGCAGCGTCTAGGCAGATGCCAATGACCCCTCGTTGGATATCAAAATCCATTCCCTGCTGGGGGTAAAGGACAGACATGTTAGCATGGCGGTTACCCCTGTGCCCAACCATGTCCGACGAGGTACTTGGTGACCCCGGCCTGCGTGCCAGTGTTCGCCCCTACATGTCCCCCACCTCCTCCCATTCCCACCCTCAGGCCTGGCTGATCGCTCTCACGCTTTGTCCTCTGCAACCCACCCCTGGACCCGTCGTTGCCTGGCACTGGGGTGTCCTGACTCTGGCACTTGTCCCTGCCGGCAGGGTTATCCGGTGCCTGGCACAACCGATGCCAGCAGTACGCTCTGCGGCCCCTGCCCTGAACCTCTTGTGGGATCCACTGTGGGTGTCCTCCTTGGGTGGGCCACGTGATGCCCCGCTGACAGGGTGGCGCCCGGTTGTGCGGCTAGGGATGGGGGTGAAGTTGCCCGGTGACATTCTGCATATTCACGGGTCACAATGGGCGGTCAGTGGGGTGTGCAGCCGAATTGCTGCCTTGCAGGCCGCAGCAATGGCGGTCCATGTGTAGCCATCTGAGATGGCCACCTGCAAAGGACCATGGGAATTATGGTCAACCCAGGACTCAGACAGATACAGAACCTATGTGTATCTGAAACACAGGTAACCAGACCTGATCAAAACCACCCGCTTGTCTGCATTTTAATGGCCCATTTTCCCAGGACAACTGAACTCCAATCAAGCAACTGGTACAGTCCAGACTGATCCGTGCCACTCCCCTTACTCAGAAAGTCCAACTGCCAACGTCAATTGCCGCTAAGGACCCGCCCAGCTACCAAGGCACCTGCCCCTTTATTGGCCGAAATCGAAGACAGTGATCAGTGCCCTGTCGAACTATTATGTCCAAGGTTAAGGACCACCCCAAAGAGCGCGAAATCCCAGCGGGATAAAAGAGTACACAGCCATGTGTTCTGTCTCTTTTGGATCCTGCCTGTACCAACCCAATTGCAGCAGGAACAACCAACATCATTAATATTAGCAACAGTATTGCCGATGCTGTTGGGATGGAAATACCGTGGCAGCACGGTAGCATGGTGGTTAGCATAAATGCTTCACAGCTCCAGGGGTCCCAGGTTCGATTCCCGGCTGGGTCACTGTCTGTGCGGAGTCTGCACGTCCTCCCCGTGTGTGCGTGGGTTTCCTCCGGGTGCTCTGGTTTCCTCCCACAGTCCAAAGATGTGCGGGTTAGGTGGATTGGCCATGCTAAATTGCCCGTAGTGTCCTAAATGTAAGGTTAAGGGGGGGTTGTTAGGTTATGGGTATAGGGTGGATACGTGGGTTTGAGTTGGGTGATCATTGCTCGGCACAACATCGAGGGCCGAAGGGCCTGTTCTGTGCTGTACTGTTCTATGTTCTAGTGCAACACATGCCTGGACACCCCAACCCCAGAGCCCATTCCCTGATTGCTCCCTGCTACAGCCCCCATCCCTGGCAGATGCCCCTCCAGCAATGGCAGAACCTGCAGCCCACTGCTGCGCATTTAGGAATGCGTCTTACCCCCTCTCACCCTTAGCAGTCACAGTGCCTGTTTCCCGATTTTAAATACCGCAAGTGGGCCACGCCATTGGTACATCCGCCTGGCAAAGGTGCAGCATCATGAGAGGGTCGGAGAATGCCAGATCGGGCCTGTTAATGATATGCCAATGGTCTTTACTGTACAATTTGCATGCCCATGCCAGCGTGTGGTGAGAACATATTCACGCCACTGGCAAGGCACCGGAGCATGGCATTCCGTTGTGTGCCTGGCACCGTCTCAATTTGTGGCAGTTGCAAGATGGGAGAGACTGAAACAAAGAAATCAAAATTTCTCAGCAACAGAGAGGTGATCTGAGAAATGTGGGTTAATAATAATGACAACTGATGCCTGTTGTGGGACTTGCAGGAATCAGTGAAGTATTAGTAGTTAGAGTAGGATTGTTGCAGTCACCTTTGCTGATAGTAACAAGACAGAATTTGTGGGAAAGTGATTAATTCTCATTTTATCTACTTGCACAGATTGTGTTGCATCTGCTTATTAAATCTTAATTTACAGTAGCAGTAACTACCTGACAGGTTTTCCTGTGTTTCTGTGACTTGAAAATAGGAAGCCGTTGGCCATTTTGGAATACAATTGTTCCAGTAAAGTTGAACTAAATTTTATATGCTGTTTCCTTGCATAATACCATAGAAAATATATGTTATTGATGCCACAGATAACTGCTGAATAGTACCTATAAACATGCACAAAATACAAGTTATCTGCAAATGATGCATAATGATAACTTGGCAATCTAGTGGTGATGTGAAGCATATGAAAGAAAATGATGCATTGCATGTAATGGAAGAGCACAAATAAATGTTCCAAAAGTAGCATATACAAATGTTAGTATGGATTTATTAGCTTGGCTTTATGTTAATTGCACTTGTGCTTTAAAATCACAATTTTGTCTGGAGTCAGGCAGTTATACATCAAGATGAAATGTGCGGCCGTAGTTGAATTCTACTTCCCAGTCCTACAACCTGCATTTGTGATTATTTGTAAACTAAAGTGAGGGGAATTGAGGCTTTGGGTTGGATTGCATCCTTATACTTGCCAACCTAGAAGGCTTCCAAGACCTTGACCAACAGTACTTTGATGGAAGGAATAAAGGAGCTGAATATGATTTAAATGGAGAAAGACTGCAGAAAACTGCAACACAAAGGATTTGGGGATCCTGGTGCTTAAATCATAAAAAGCTAGCATGCAAATTCAGCAGGTAATTGGGAAGTTAAATGGAATGTTGGTCTTTTTTTCAAAAGAATTGGAGTATAAAAAGAGGGAAGTCTTACTAAAATGATGCAAGACATTAGTCTGACCACACCTGGAATACTGTGAATGGTTTTGGCCCTTTTATATAAGGAAAGATATATTGGATGATAGGCCATCCAAAGAAAGTTCACTAGGTTGATCCTGGGTATGGAGGTATTTTCTTATGAGAAGTGGTTCAGTAGGTTGGGCCTGTACTCATTGGCGTTTAGAAGAGTGAAAGATGACCTCATTGAGACATATAGGATTCTCAGAGGGCTTGACAGGGTAGATGCTGAGAGGATGTTTCCTCTTGTGGGAGAGTCTAAGGCCAGAGGGCATAATCTCAGAGTAAGGGATTTACGACAGGGAGGAGGAAGAATTTCTTCTTTGAGGATACTGAATCTGTGGAAATCTTTACTGCAGAGAGCTGAAGTGACTGGATAATTATGTATGTTCTTGCCTGAGAAAGACAGATTTTTAATCAGACAGGGAATCGAGGGTTATGGGGACAAACGGAGCATTTGAAAAGTTGGCAACACACTGTCAGTTCCAGAATCATGAAAGATTCTTGGTCCATTACTTTTTCTCATGCTGCCTATTGGCAATGTTATGCATAGGCATGGGGTTAGCTAACATGTGTGCAGCTATAGCATCCAATTGTACCTCTTCACCTCCTTTCTCGACTGCCTATTGTCTCTGTGCCATCATGCAAGCATTGAGATGGCCAAAGCCTTCATCATCTTTGGCCCCATCGTAAATTTTCCACTCTCCTCCCTAGCTACTGCATGAGGAATCCTGATCAACTCCACATTGAGTTTTCAACCCATTACCCTCTCATCACAAAGATCAACTAAAATGTGTTACATCCTCCATCTTCAATCATGCCTTAACACGCCTTTTGGTATGTCCAGATTTCGGAATATTGTTTACATAGAAATCAAAAATATAAATGCAAATATAAAGTGATTCAATTTTGTAGGAAGAATTTGAAGAGAAAATATAAAGTAAAGGTTACAATTCTAAAGAGGTCACAGGAGCAAGCCTGGGTGTATATGTGGGCAAATCATTGAAGATGGCAGGGCAGTTTGAGAGAGCAGTCAATAAAACATGTGGGATCCTGGGCTTTATAAAAAGGGGTATGGAGTACAAAGGCAATGAAATTATGATAAACCTGTATAAAACATTGGTTCAGCCTCAACTGGAGTATTGTGTCCAGTTCTGGGTAACACACTTGAGGAAAGATGTGAAGGCATTACTTATGGTGCACAAAAGATTGATGGGAATGGTTCCGGGGATGAAGAACTTCAGTTATGTAGATCGATTGCAGAAGCTGGGCCTGTCCTTCTTGGAGAAGACAAGGTTGAATGAAGGTTTGATAGAGGTATTCAAAATCATGAGGGACCTGGACAAGAGAGATCGGGAGAAACTATTCCCATTGGTGAAAGGATCGAAACCCAGAGGGCACAGATTTGAGGCGATTGGCAAAAGAAGCAATGTGACACGAGGAAAAACGTTTTTATGCAGCAAGTTGTTAGGATTGGGAATTCACTGCCTTGGAGTTGGTGGGGCAGATTCAGTCATGTCACTCAAATGGGAATTGGATCATTCTCTGAGAAGGAAAGATTATCAAGGTTATGGGAAAAAGACAGGGGTTGTGATACCAGGTGAATTCTTCTTGCAGAAAGCTAGCATTGATACAAAAGGCTAAATGGCCTCCATCTGTGCTGTAATCATCCTATCATTCTGTGATTACAAACCAACCAAAAGTCAATTGTAATGTGGTACATGATTCAGTTCCAATTTTAAAAAATAATGATGGAAATAGTACCATCTTCTTCAGGCTGAAACATGTTGCCATCCTGGCACATCACTTCCTTTACCATACTGGCACACGCCTTCAATTTGTAATTTTCTATGCAGCAATGCAAGAGTTCTGCTGAATGATTATGAGTCAATTTAAGTACTTTAGGGTGGCATAGTGGTTTGCACTCCTGGTGCATAGTGCCTGGGACCGGGTTCAATTTCGGCCTTGGGTGACTGTGTGGAGTTTGCACTTTCTCCCTGTTTCTGCATGGATTTCCTCCAGATGCTCCGATTTCCCCTCACAGTCTAAACATGTGCAGGTTAGATGGATTTGCCATGCTAAAGGGCCCCTTCGTGTCCAAAGATTAGGTGAGATTACTGGGTTACGGGGACAGGGTAGGGAAATGTCCCGAGGTAGGCTGCTCTTTCACAGGGTTGGTGCAGACTTGATGGGCCGAATGGCCTCCTTCTCAACTGTCGGGACTCTACGGAATGCTCTTCAAATACACAATTAAATTGTTAACTGGAATGTCAGAGGCATTAGAAAGAAGATAGCTTGTGTGGCATTATGTAAGTATGAAGGCTACCTTCCTCGTAACCAAGACTAAATATAAACTTGCATATAATTTGGACAGAAAATCCATCGGTTCAGCTAATTTGAATAATTACTGAAACCTGGAACAAAACAACTTTGGGGCCTGAAATTCTAGTTTTCCTGTTCTAGCATTGGTCACCTGTGGGAGAGGATGTGGATTCCATTCTAATATCAGAGTTGTTTAAATAATTGCAGGTATGCCAGAGATATTTACCCTGATTGCTCTGTGAAAAAGTCAGGTGACACATGACCACTCCAAGGGTGGAAGCTAAAGACACTAATTGGGCAAAGAGGTCAGTGCAAGCTGTTCCTTCTTCGGATTGAAAAGAAACCATGCCTGTCTTCCAACGATAATCAATCTCCTCTGGGATCAATTACATTTGCTGGGAAGCATTTTTGAAGCTTTTGTAAGCCCCTGTTACGAATTCACAGCAATGACTGATTTTATGCGCAACCCCACGCCAAGGCTGAGATAACAGGCTGTAAAATTGGGTGCCATGCCAGTGATGCAGTTCCCCAACAACTAGCCACCTGCCTCTGTACCACCCCTCACTACCACCATACAATTTGACCAGTGGCAGACCAGGGGTCAGAAGGGCTGCTTGCCATCATTCCAGTCTCTGTTTCATGCTTAAGGACAGCAGTCTTCATAACCCTTCCCCCCCCACATTTCATTGAACCCTCCAAAGGGGCACTGGAGAAGTCCACCCATAGTTTTAAACCATGTAGGTCTCTGAATGGAACACATGCATGTTGGCATTGGCTGTTCACCTGGGTGATGTTCCTTCTCCGCAGAGTGTCATTCTTGTGTTGTTCTTTTCGGGTTGTTGGGGACACGTGGACCTCTGGACTTGATGGCTCTTCTGTACTTAGTGCAGCTAGTGAGATCCCTTCCCCCTGCTGTGGAGGAACAGCTTCGTTACTTGTTCGGAGATGACCGCAGCTGCGCCAATATATCTGGTTGAATTTTTTCAACTCCCTCTTTGAGTTGCCAACTGTAGACTTGTGGGTTGTTCTTGCCTCCTGATATCTTTGTGTTGTACCTGACATGTGTTTGGCTCATTGTGGTAGTCACCACTGATGTATATACTGTATCTTTATGGGTTTTACGGTAAGGCCCCTGTACTACAGGTACGGGGGTAGATCCCTGCCTGCTGGCTCCGCCCAGTAGGTGGAGTATAAATATGTGTGCTCCCTGTACAGCAGCCATTTTGTCAGCAGCGGTAGGCCACACATCCCTGTGTAATAAAGCCTCAATTACATCCTACTCTTGTCTCATCGTAATTGATAGTGCATCAACTTATTACACAGAAACATTTTCAGAGATGGACCTCCGCATCAAGCCGGATCGCCTGTAGCTGCATCCTCAAGCAGACAACGCCAAAACAGACTTCGAACATTGGCTAGTCTGTTTTGAAGCTGACATTGGGTCTGTGCCACATGCAATCCCAGAAGCACAGAAGCACAGAATTCTGTACATGCGGCTGAGCTACAATGTTTTTCCCCTTGTCCAGGACGCGCCGACCTATGTAGAAGCCATGGCGCTACTGAAGGAAAATTACACTCAGCAGACTAACAAAATCTACGCTAGGCATCTCCTCGCCATGTACACCAACCTCCCGGTGAGTCAGGCCTATGCCCCTGAACGCGCGGCTCACCCCTCCCACGCAGTGTGGACCCCGCCGACGGCCACCCCATCATGGACCTCAGCAGCGACAGTCCCCAGCCAACCCCACGCCTGCGCCGCGCGGCAGCCAACCAACCGTGGGGGACCCAAATGCTACTTCTGTGGACAGTCAAAACTGTCTGTGGGTCCTTGCTTGGCTGATGAGCCCAATCCTCGAGCCACGCTTGGCAGGTGATTCCGAGTGGTGGGACTGATCCTTGGACTCGAGTCCACTGGTATTACTTTCTCGGGCTCTTTTTCTCGACCACCTTTTGCTGTCAGTTGTTCTCAAAGAATTGTCTCCCTTCAATCAGGAGGTTCCTCCAAATAGGTCTCTTCTGAGCAACAGTCTTCCAAGCATTGACATCTATGTTGTAGATCTTGAGGTAAGCCTTCAGGTTGTCTTTGAAGCTTTGGTTTTGTCCTCTTGTTCAGGAGCCTTGCTTGAGCTGGACAAAGAAGATTTGCTTTGGGACTCTTGCATCCTAAGCATAAGGCTGGACTAGTGGAGTTGGTTTTAGATGATCATGGCCTCGATGCTGATGTTCTTGGCTCCTTCAAAGACACTGATGTTAGTACGCTTGTTCTCCCAGCTGATACAGAGAATCCATCTCAGGCGGCATTTAAGGTACCTCTCCAGGGCCTGGACATGATTTCTGAGCCGTATAGAAGAGTTGGGAGGATTACTGTCTTGTACACAAGGATCTTGATATCAGCATGGTTGTTGCAGATGCCGAAGACTCTGGTCCTTAGGTGTCTGAAGGATTTGATTGCAGATTAGAAACAATGTTGGATCTCCACATTGATGACAGCCTTGAATGAGTTGTGGCTCCCCAGGAAGGGGACATTTTCCACATTTGGGAAGGTTTCTCCGTTGATGTTACTGGAGGGAAAGACCGGATCTTGCCCTGGGCAGGTTGATAAAGAACTGAAGCTGAGACCGATTCTTTGATATTCTTCCACAAAGGTGTCAAGCAGAGCTTGGAGATTCTCTTCTGACAGCGGAGATGGCAATGTCATCTGCGTACTGAAGCTCCATGAGCAATGTCAGCGTTGTTTTCTTCTTGGATTTCAACCGTGAAATTTCATGTGCATTGTTGCACGATTTGGTCAGAAGTTACACTGGCTTTCCAGAAGGATTTCTTCAGGGACTGGGATAAGATGGCTGATGGCCTTTGTGGTGATGAAAGATAGGACATTCCTCAGTAGTTTCCACAATCCGCTTTGTCTCCTTTCTTGAAGATGGTGGTTATGATTGGCAGTCCTGAGGTCGGCAGGGATTTCTTTTCTGTCCCAGATTTAAAGACACAACTGTTGGAGATAATGAGTCCGAGCTCCTTAGCTTTCTCAATCCACCATTGGTTCTTGATTTCCCCAGTTCGCCTTCATACCTCCATCCTTGCTGGTGATATTGTATTGCCAGACACACCGAACTTTCCTCTTCTTGTCTCTGAAATCTTGGATGGTGTGGTCATTCTCATCGAACCAGTTTCCTGGTGATGTAACCAATGGTTTCTTCACAGCTTGAGATGATGGCTGTTTTCAGCTCATTCCAGTTTTCCTCCAATGAACACTTCGGCGATTTTGGTGAAGATATTGTTGGATGTTCACTTACATCCTTGGCTCTAGAAGCTGCTGAATGATGATCGTTTTTCTGAGCTGTATCTTCATCTTCTGTTGCTTCTGGTGTACTTTGATGGAGATAGAGGAGCAGATAAGCCATTGGTCTGTCCAGCAGTCATCTGCACTGGCTGCCAATTTGGTGATGAGTGCATCCTTTTGGGATCGTGATCAAATGTGGATGTAGTCGATCATAGAATCATAGAATCCCTACAGTGCAGAAGGAGGCCATTCGGCCCATCAAGTCTGCACCAAGACTTTGAAAGTGCACTTTACCCATGCACACTCCCCCCTTTAACTTGCACATCTCTAGACACTGAGGGGCAATTTAGCATAGCCAATCCATCTAACTTCCACACCTCTGGACTGTGGGAGGAAACCGGGGCACCCGGAGGAAACCCACGCAGACACAGGGAGAACATACAATCTCCACACATTCACCCAAGGGCGGAATTGACCGTGTCCATGGTGCTGTGAGGGAGCAGTTCTAACCACTGGCCATCATACCACCCATTTGCCAGTGCTTTGATCGTGGATGTCTCCAGGAAGTCTTGAAATTGATTTGTTTGGCAGAGCAATGTGTCAGTGATGGCAAGCTGGTGTTCTATGCATTTGGTGAGTAGGAGAACTCCGTTGGAGTTGCATTTCCCGACTCCGTCCTTTCCGATGGTTCATTTCCAGAGATGGCTGTCATTTCCAATCATGACATTGAAGTCCCCAAGGAGGATTACTTTGGGCTGGATTCTCTGCATCCCGACGGCGAAATCGGGTCCGACGCTGGGGTGGAGAATCCACTTCCGCGAATGGAATTGGGACCAGCGCCCATGCCCCAATTACGCCGCGCCGCATATCCGCCTACCTGCGGCCATTGTTGGAGGCCTGGCCCGCCCCAGACCGGCCAAAGTCCCAACGGCGTGGATCTAATGTGGTCCTGCCGTTTGGGATACTTGCGTGGCGGCTGCGGACACAGTCCGCGGGCCTCCATGGTCGGGGGTAGGCCGCTTGAAGGGCAGGGGGCCCCTCATATAGGACCAGGCTATTTTTGGGTGGCCGGTCCGGGTCGGGCGTGCAGCAGATCAGCATACTATTTAGGAGGTCCAGCTCCCCCAACTGAGTCTGCCATGGAGCACGGTGCGGCCGCTGGAGGCCGCCACCATGCGCATGCGCGGCGTCTGACCCGGAAGTGTGCGGGCCTGTATCTGCAGCTAAAGCTGCTAGATTCCTGATGGGTCACTGCTAGCCCCCTGCGGGACTATGAATATGTGGCCTTTTCACGCCAGTTTTTCTTGCATGAAAGGCACACTTTTTGTATGACGGCGTGGGGAAATAGTCCCTGAAATGGAGAATCCAGCCCCTTACCTTCCTTAGGAATGTTGCAGAGTATGGTGTCCTGGGTAGAGTAGAAGCCTAGTCATTGGCATCAAGGGTTGGGGCATTGGCACTTCCGACCATTGCCTGCTGGTACTTGGCTAGTTGTAGATGGAGAGCCATGAGGTGATTGTTGATACAGACAGGGAGCTCCGAGAGTCGGTGACAAAGTGCGTTCCCAATGGCAAATCCAATTCCATGCGTGTTGGGCTGATCCTTGGGTTTTTCTCTCCAGAAGAAGATTTAACCACTGCCTTCTTCCCTCAGCTGCCCTTCACCTGCTCTGTGGGTCTCTTGCAGTGCAGCAATGCCTCTGATCAAGTGCCTGAGTTTATGGGTAACAAAGACAGTTCTCCATTCTAGTCGATAGTTTTGCTCATTATCCATGAGGATTCGTACAATCCAGATTGTGAAATTAAGTTTAACTTTGCTTTTCTGACCGCAGGTAGATAAGCCCAATGGGTGCAGTTTCCAACCAGGTTGGAGACAGAACAGACTGTTTTGGGCCACTTTTCTAGCCCTTTCCCCAGGCGAGGTGAGCAGAATAAATCCTGAAGGTGGCTGCTCAGTCATGAACAAAGCTGCTTTCCTGTCCTAGTCCAAGAGTGCAACAATTGAATCGGGCTCCACTGCCTACATTCACAGTCCTATCCATGTCACCTTTCACCAATCGCCACAGGGCTTGATTGTGTGGGGGTATTGTTGGTTTTTGTTGGGTGTGCCGTTGCACATCAGCAGACCAACAATCCTTGGCAGAAGCGAGGTCTGGTTCCAGTGGAGAGGGTACCTTGATGACCGGGGATCTTCCAATTCCTGCAACCTTGGTATCATACGAGCTTCTTCCACCTGATCCACCATTGAGGACCTGTTTTGGATTGCACTTTGTCTGGTTCCTCCTTTCTGACCTTATCGTCATGGGTGACCCTGCCGGCAGTTTAGGACTCCTGAAGACATCGCTCTCAGGATCAACAGAGCGCTCAAGCCTCTCCAACACAAGGTGGCAATCCATGAAAAAATTGCATCCATTTATAATCTGGAACTTTAAATCTTCCTTTGTGCTATTGCATAGGGCTCTCAGACTAATTTGGCCTCTCGGTATTAGTATTGTGCCATCATATAGCCACAATCTTACTTTTGAGGACTTCATTTTTCGATCTCCATGTTGAGCGACTTACACAGGTCTGTGAAGATCATTTTATTGCATGATGCACCAGTGTATCTGTCTGACCTACTGTTCGTTTGATACTCTCCCTCTGTGGTCATCATTGTAAAAGTTACAAACCGTCTGTGCCCCAAAGGCTTGACAGAACCAACCTCTTATATTGTGTATAGTTCTTCATCAGACTTGTCTGCTGATATCTCTCTAGTGGCCATCTGTTTCTGCCTGTTTTGCTTTTCTCTGGTCAAACAGTTGTGTGGGGTAACAAGATTTTACTTCTTGCCGTTAAAACGCTGCTTCCCCATGCTGGGCAATTCTTCTTTTCTTGTGCATGCTGTCCTTTGCAGTATTTGCATCCTGCACTTTGTTTGCAATTGCTCAGCTCCTTTGGCTTGGAATGTCTCTCAGCATAATGTATCCTATGGTCTGCTCTGCCATTTATATGCCCGAGCTACGTTGCACAAATTCCACATTTTGACACACATCTATCACGTTCTTTGGCATCAGTTTCTAATCTTTCAGCAGACATGTTTAAGGCCAATCTATCTTTAATCAGATCATCTCTTAGTTGCATTACTGCTGTGACGCACAGTTCAATGGTCTAATTTTCAGTCTGAGCTCCAGTGTAGACTACATAGGGCGTGATTTGATGAAAATGCAACGGAGTCCTGTGTCGAACGCATAGAGCCGGCTGTTTCTCGGCACTGCAGAGAACGACCCTGGTAGAAAACAGGACTCCGTTTCATTCCCTGTCCTCGGTGAACAACACCCCGACGAGGCTGCACTCAGACTCATTTCCTGTACTAATGAGCTCCGCTTGCCATTGCAGGAAGTGATTGGGGTGCCATGATCTCTACACTCCCCACCAACGCCTCCAGAACCCCCCAATGTCCCAACCCATCAATTATGGGGTCATCGAGATCCCCACACCCCACCTCCCTGAGCCCAATCCCTGGCATGAGCATGATGCCACCTGGGTGGGCACCTTGGCACTGCCATTCCCGTACCCTGTCAGTGCCACTTGGGCATCCTGGCACTTCTACGGTGGCACCCAGGTGGTACTGCCAGGGTGCCAGCCTGGAAGTGCATAGGTGCCTGGGTGGAATCAGGGGTGCTGATATACCACCATGCCCAAGGGCCGACCACCCAGGGGCCTCTGATCATTTGGGAGAGCCCCCAAAGTGCTGGCACGCATTTGTGGAAGCCAGTGCTAAGCACCTGCTCGGTGTCTCCAGGGCGTGGCTGTTAGGTCGTGGGCACTGGGTAGATCTAGTGTAGACATATTGAAGTGAGACTAACTACTCACTTGAATATGAAAATCTGGGTCCTGTCCTCAATGGATGGGACCAGATCACGACGTCTTGCAATATCTTGTTAGATCGCGTGTGGCGTGATGAGGCCGATAAACCTCGTTAGACCTCTCCCGAGATTTACCGGCCTCGTTGCATCCCGAGTCGGGCACGACCAATAGATCGCGCCCATTATGTTCATTTGTACCATTCACTTGGGGTTCAAAAAGGGGCTGGTTTAGCTCACTCAGCTAAATCGCTGGCTTTTAAAGCAGACCAAGCAGACCAGCAGCACGGTTCGATTCCCGTACCAGCCTCCCCGGACAGGCGCCGGAATGTGGCGACTAGGGGCTTTTCACAGTAACTTCATTGAAGCCTACTCGTGACAATAAGCCATTTTCATTTTCATTTCATTTTCATTTTCATTTCAAAATATGCATTCAAGGCTATCAAAATCTCCGATTTCTTTATTTGTCTGTTCGATTGAGGGTGGTATACACTTAGCAGCAATCTCTCCCCAACAGTGTTAGGAGTGTGGCGCCCTTATCAGTGCAGGCTAGTTAATTAAGTCTCCTGCAATCTCATAGATCATAGAATTTACAGTGCAGAAGGAGGCCATTCGGCCCATCGAGTCTGCACCAGCTCCTGGAAAGAGCACCCTACCCAAGGTTAACACCTCCACCCTATCCCCATAACCCAGTAACCCCACCCAACACTAAGGGCAATTTTGGACACTAAGGGCAATTTATCATGTCCAATCTTGCACATCTTTGGACTGTGGGAGGAAAGCAGAGTACCCGGAGGAAACCCACGCACACACGGGGAGGATGTGCAGACTCCGCACAGACAGTGACCCAAGCCAGAATCGAACCTGGGAACCTGGAGCTGTGAAGCGATTGTGCTATCCAGAATGCCACCGTGCTGCCCATAGTTTTGCCATTGTAATTGGAAAAAACTGCCAGTTTTGTCATGCATCATTTTTCAATTGAGGCCTGGAGATGTGAATGGAAAATTTACTGCAGCCATTTTTATTAATTCAGCAATTTACTTGCAGCTTCTGAATGTGTTTCCTTTGTTTTTTTTTCTCTGTTGCCAGCAATTTCATCTGCAGTCTGTGCTTGCTTTTCTGTTGTCCTTTCTTCTCGGTTGCTTTTCTGCAGATTTGTACTTTTCTGTGCGCCTTTCTGAGCTGCCTCACTTGCAACCTTGCAAACCTTTGTCTGTTTTCCTTTATACTTTCCAGCAGTCGTATTGCAAATTTAACCTTTTATTTGATCCTGTGATCTCAGTGTCTTCTCTGTATCATTTAGCGGGTTCAAAAATCTATTTTTCTTCACTTCTGTACACCATGCTTCATGTTTAAGGAAAACAGCCTTCACCAGCGTGTTCTTGGTGAGATTCCACTGATCTTCAGATACCTGCCTCCAGAAGCATTGCATAATCGCACGACTACAGCAAGCAAGATAGTGTACTTAATAAGATTGCATTTTCAAAATCCAAACAATCTCCCTTTTAATTCCTACATCCCACTCCCCACCCTTCTTCCTTGGCAGAGCCTGCCAGCCTCCAATGTAAAAATAAGCCCCAGATCTTACCTGGCATGGCTTGAACCAGGCTTTCGGAGAGAATAATTAATAAAATTCTAAACTTTCCCTCCCAAACTCTCCATAAACATAGGAAAAGTGAGCAAAAGTCTCATCCGTCCCCTTGCCATTTTGAATTTTGAAGGTAAGGGTTTAGAAACCTTGTAGAGTCCAAAAGAAGAGTAAGTGAAAAGAGAATCAGGAGACAGTAACCACCATCTACGGGAGTGGGTGAAAAGACCTTGAATCAATTACCACCACCTAGAAAAGCGGATGAAAGGGGATCTGGAGGCATTAACCAGCACAGAGAACAGCGGATGTAAAGAGGACCCGGAGGTAGTAACCACCACTTAGATGAGTGGGTGAATCTATTTCAGTCCAGTCTGTGTGGCTCCAGAGCAGAGCAGCTGCATTCCACTTACCTGGGAGTGGGAGAGGCAGCATACCATTCAGCTCCTCGGAACTGGCCTGCACTGAGTTTGAAAAGACATGACAAAACAAATAATTCCAGGAAAACCCTAAGTTCATTGATTGATAGAAACTGCTCTTAGGGACTGTCTTTAAAAATAAAACACTTTTCCAATTTACAGCAATTAAAAGAAGTAGCTATTTTGGATTTGAATAAGAAACACCAGGAATAAGGGAATGTCAGGGCCAATATCATAACGTAATAGAACTAATCCAAACTAAAATAAAGTTACCATACGGGAAGTAAAATTAAGACATGGCAGGGAAGCTTGGTCGAGTGGAATGCATGCTGTGTGATATGTGGGAAGTTATGGATACTATCAGTGTCCTAGATGGCTATATGTGCAGGAAGTGCTTCTGGCAGAAACCTGAGCTCGAGTGGCAGCTGGAGTCACTTTGGCACATCTGCCAGGCTGAGAGCTACATAGATAGCAAGTTCAGAGAGGTGGTCACACCACAGCTGAGGAGCCTGAAGGCAGAAAGCGAATGGGTGACCGCCAGGCAGTCCAAGAGAACGAGGCAGATAGTGCAGGAGATTCCCTGGGGTTCCACTCACAAATTAGTTTTCCATTTTGGAAGCTGGCGAGGGTGTTGGTTCCTCAGAGGAGTGCAGTCAGAGCCAAGCTTCTGGCACCACGAGTGATTTGACTGTGAAGGAGGGGAGGAAAAAGAATGAAAGAGAAATAGTGACAGGGGATTTATTATTTCAGGGGATTTCTATGAATGTAGATGTGACTCCAGGATAGTATGTTGCCTCCCTGATGCCAGGGTCAAGGTTGTCAAGCAACAGTGGCAGGACATTCTTCTGGGCAAGGTGAACAGTCAGAGGTTATGGTCTACATTGCTACCAATGACTGAGGTAGGAATGGGGACGTGGCCATGGAATCAGAATTTAGACAGTTAGGTAGAAAACTAGCAAGCAGGGCCTCAAATTTAGTAATCCCCGGATTAATACCAGTGCCACGTGCAAGTGAGTATAGAAATAGCATGATAAGGCAGATTAATGTTTGGCTGGATAAATTGCACATGAACAGACCTGGGACTAAGTTCCCTGTGGGGACTTTTGAGAATGCTGCTGGAAGAACTTTAAACTAACTCAGCAACGGTGTTGCAAACAAGAGAGAATGTTAGAGAGGAATAACAGGGTGCACAAAATAGTGGGAGAGACAGCTTGCACGAGTATAAAAAATAGTAAGCTAATCATAGAATCATAGAATCACTACAGTGCAGAAGGAAGCCATTCAGCACATCGAGTCTGCAGCGACCCACTGAAAGAACACCTTGCCTAGGCCCACTCCCCCACCCTATCTCCGTAACTCAGTAAACCCACCGAACCTTTTGGACACTAAGGGGCAAATTAGTACGGCCAATCCACCTAACCTGCAATCTTTGGGCTGTGGGACAAAACCGGAACACCCGGAGGAAACCCACGCATACACGAGAAGAACATACAAACTCCAGACAGATAGTCACCCAAGAGCGGAATTGAACCTGGGTCCCTGGCTTTGTGAGACAGCGGTGCTAGCCACTGTGCTATCGGACATCCCCCACCTAATAGGTGGAGTCAGAGTAAGGGAGAAAATAATGATGTTCAAATCAGGGACACTGTGCGTTTATGTTAATGAGTGGAGTATAGTGAATAAGATTGGGGACTTACAAGTGCAGATTGCCATGTGAAAATATGACGTTGTGACAATAACTGGGACCTGGCTCCAGTAAGGGTAGGGCTGGGTGTTAAATATTCCTGGGTATAAGATGTTCAAAAAAGATAGGAAATGAAGAAAATGAGATGGGGTGGAGGCATTGGTTCAGAGGAGCGTTGCAGTGCTGGAGAAAGAGGATATCCCAGTGAATTCAAGGATAAGATCAGTTTGGCTTGAACTAAGGAATACAAAAAGTGCAATCACGTTGCTTGGTGCGGTCTATAGATCTCGAGCTAGTAGAAAGGATGGATAGGAACAAATCTTCAAGGAAATTACAGAGAGAAGCAAACATTACAGAGTAGTTATAATGGGGGACTTTAGTTACATGAATGTAGACTGGGACAGTGGTAGTTTAAAGGGGGAAAGGTGCAAATGTTCCTAAATTGTGTTCAGGAAAATGTTCTACAGCAGTATGTGTCCAATCCAACAAGAAAGGATGCACAGTTGGACCTGGTTCTTGAAAATGAGGTGGGCCAAGTACACCAGGTGGCTGTTGGGGGACATTTAGGAGACAGCGATCATTGTATTCAAAGAATTATAGAATCCCTACAGTGCAGAAAGAGGTTATTTGGCCCATCAAATCTGCACCGACCCTTTGAAAGATCACCCTACCTAGGCCCAATCCCCCGCCCCAGCCCCGTACTCCCACCTAAGGGGCAAGTTATCATGGCCAATTAACCTAACCTGCACAGATTTGGATGTAAGGTATAGGATGAGGTGGAAAAGGACATGAGCAATCCAGAGGAAGAATAATTAACTGGGAGAGCCAACTTCAATGTGTAAACACGGAGCTGGGCTGGATAGACTGGAACAATAATAATAATCTTTATTGCCACAAGTAGGCTTACATTAACAGTGCAATGAAGTTACTGTGAAATGCCCCTAGTCGCCTCTGGTGATACAGAGGGAGAATTCAGAATATCCAAATTACCTAATAGCACATCTTTCGGGACTTGTGGGAGGAAACCGGAGCACCTGGAGGAAACCCACACAGACAGGGAAAATGTGCCGACTCCGCACAGACAGTGACCCAAGCCGGGAATCGAAACTGGGATCCTGGCGCTGTGAAGCCACAGTGCTAACCACTATGCTACTGTCTGCCCAAAAGGTTGGAGGGAAAAACTGTAGCTGAACAATGGGCTACTTCAAGGAAGAAATGGTTTGGGCACAGTCAAGGTATATTCCCTCAAACGGGAAATGTAGGGAAAATAAAGTGAGAGCTTCCTGAATGGAAAAGGAGATAGAAATTAAGATAAAGAAAAATTGTGCTAATGACAGAGATCAGGTAGAAAATACAATTGAGAACCAGTAAGAATACTGAAGGTTCAGAGAGGATGTGAAAAAGCCAATTAGAGAAGTGAAGAGGGATTATGAGAAAAGATTGACAATCAACATAAAGGGGAGTCCCAAAGTCTTATCGGCATATAGATGGCATAAAGGTGTTAAAAGGAGGAATACAACCAATTAGGGACCGAAAAGGGAATTTACACATGAAGGCAGGGGGCAAAGCTGAGGTATTAAATTAATGCTTTGCATCTGACTTTACTAAGGAGGTAGATGCTATCCAAGCCATGGTGACAGAGGAGGAAATTATTACTGGATTGATGAGGAGGAAGTCTTGGATAAACTGTCTGGTACTTAAAATTGTCCAGGCACTGGCATCAGATGACATGAATCCAAGGATATTGAAAGAAGTGAGGGTGGAAATAATAGGGGCACTGGTTATAATCTTGCAGTCTTTCCTAGACTCAGAAGTGCCAGAGGATTTTGATTTGATTTTCTTGCATGCTGGACAACAATGCATACCATACATAGGGAAGGAAGGAGAGACTGCAGAATATAATGTTACAGTTATAGCAAGGCGTAGGGAAAAGATCAACTTAATACGAGGTAGGTCCATTCAAAAGTCTGATGGCAGCAGGGAAGTTGGTTGGTACGTGACCTCAAACTTTGGTATCTTTACCAGACGGAAGAACGTGGAAGAGAGTATTGACTGGAGAATTGAGGTCATTATGCCCTTGTTCATTCAAGGGCATAAGTTTAACCATTCAGCCAAGGTGCGGGAGCAGGGTGAGACACTGAAGGAAGTGGAAGAGGCATTGTCGCAACACTGTCGTCAACTCACCTCGATGGGTAAGGAGCTGCGGAGGGTGGTGGAGGCCAACAAGAGTCTGCGAGCCAAAATGGAAGACTTGTAAAACAGATCTAGGTGGCAAAATCTGAGGATCATGGGTCTGCCCAAAGGGGTAGAGGGCCCAAGGCCAACAAAGTATTTTGCCAAGATGTTGGCAGAGCTGTTGGGGGAGGGGGAAGATCCCTCTCGGTACGAACTGGATCGGGCTCATAGGACATGTAGGCCTATACCAAAGGTAAATGAGCCGCCAAGAGCAGTGACTATTTGTTTCCGTAGGTACCTCATGAAGGAGAAGGTCCTGTGTTGGGCAAAGCAGAAGCGAGAGGTGCAGTGGGCTGGAGCTGGTATACGCATATACCAGGACTTTACGGTGGAGTTGGCGAGGAGGCGGGTGGCCTTTGGACAAATGAAGATGGCACTTATAACAGCAGGGTGCAGTGCGGCATAGTGTACCCAGCTAAGTTGAGAGTGACCTACAAATCCAAAGACTTTTATTTTGAGACGGTGGAAATGGCGGAGGTGTTTGTGAAAGCAGAAGGACTGGGGCAGAATTGAGAAATGAAACTGAGGATTGGTCTTGGACTGAGGGTAGGGTGTTTGTAGGAGTATATGTAGCTGTAATATTTCACATGCATGTTGGTACATGTGCTAAATGAGTCGATGTTGTCTATTTGGACAAGGTAAGAGTTGGGATTTTCTTTTGCAATGATTGTTCTTTGGGATTTGTGTGTTTACACTGGGGTTGTGTGTTGAAGGGGATTTCTTTGTTTTCCTGGGACCGGACAGGGGGGAGGAGATTGGAGGGGAGTGAGGCCTGGGCAGGGGACTCCACACTGGCCAGTTTAGGCTGGCCCATGAACGGAAGTGCTGTGTGGCGAGAGGCTGCAGCCATCAAAGCCTGGTAGAACAGGATTCGATGAGCCTAGGAGGTGTGAAAAGTTGGTGGAGGAGACCGATACTGGGTGAGGTGTTTTCGAGAGGAAGTGGAGGGGAGGAGTCTAGGAGAGGGGTGGGGAGGCTCTACAATTCATGGGTGTCATTCATTGTACACTTTCGGGGATTGGATGGCCTTGAATATCAGCGGGGGGGGGGGGGGGGGGGGGTGGACTATATATATTAATGGTGACTATGGGCGATTCCTAATTTTTGTTTTTTTATTTGATGTTAATGTTGTCATGCGGGCTGTTGTCTGGGGGCTGGAGGGAGGATGGGATCATTGTTCTTAAGGGGATTGACATTGTATTCGTTACCGTTTTCTGTTTGTTGGTGGGTGCAAATTTTGAAGTAAATGTGAAAAAGGAGAGTAAAAAATATATTTAAATTTTTTTAAAATTGTGTTGCAACTCCAGGTCCAGTGTGGCTGGAATTGAGCGTGCATTAGCCCAGGGTGTCATGACAATATGTGCATAGACCACTGAAGAGAGCAGGACAGGTGGAAAGAGCAAATAATAAAATGTACAGTACTTGGGCTTTATCAATAGGGGCATAGTGCATAAGAGCACAGAGGTTATGCTGAACTCATACAAGTCACTAGTTAGACCTCAGCTGGAGTATTGTGTATGCTTCTGAGGTCCACACTATAGGAAGGATGTGAATGCATTGGAGAGAGGTTTACAAGAATGGTTCCAGAGATGGGAAACTTCTGTTATGTGGATCGATTGGGGAGGTTGGAACTATTCTCCTTGAAGAAAAGAAGACTAAGAGGAGATTTGATAGAGGTGTACAAAATCAGGAGAGAGCTCGACAGAGTAGTTAGGGAGAAACTGTTCCCGTATGTAAAAGGATCAATAACGAGAGGGCACAGATTTAAAGTGCTTTGCAAAAGAAGAAAATTATTGTGAAAAAAAACTTTTCGCACAAGTGTTTTGGATCTGGAATGCACTGCCTTGAAGTGCGGTGGAGGCAGGTTTAATTGAGGTTTTCAAGAGGGCATTAGATGATTATTTGAAAAGAAAGAACCAATGCAGTAGCATGTGGAACAGGCAAGAGAATGGCACAAAGTCATAATGCTCATTTGGAAAGCTAGTACAGGCACGATGTGCCAAATGGCCTCCTTCTGCATCATAACAATTCTGTGATAAAAGTGCCTTCTTGCCTGTACATTGCTATTGCATCATTCCCAAACTCTGGATTTTGCATCTCTGAACTGGGTCCACACTGAAGTAGGGAAGAGAGAGGCGGTTTGAAAGTATATCATTGATTATACTCAGGTTTTCATTGTTAATGTTTGTCTGAAAACTGCTTTTCTATCCAGTTGGCTGTCAGATTTTGGAAGACTCCTCTTAACAATCTGTCACCATGACAATCGAATGCTATGTTCATAGTCACAATGTAACAAACCTGCCTCAGTTGGCTTATAACCGAGAGGAAATGTGGGCCATATTAGCGCTGATCTTTGTCTTGTTACTGCCCTGATTTCAGCCATAGCAAATAAGACATTGGACAAAAATTAATTGCACCCAATGAATATACATTTATCAGCATTCCTAATTTTTTTGCAAGGGAGGTGATTTTTGTTGCATTTGAAGATACTGTCCAAAGCAGGTGGAAGCTTCATTACTCCAATGCAAAATGAAGAGAGGTGGAGGCCTACTGGCGGGATCCTCTGGTCCCACCGAACTCAATAGACTTTTGACCGGCTTGCTGTATTGACCGGAAAAGTGGAATCTCTCCAGACTGACCCACTGCAGATTTCCAGCTTTTCATGCTTTTCTTTCTGATTTCCAGCATCTGCTGTATTTTTTTTTCTTCTTCATAGGAGTAGCACAATAGGGACTGTTAGCTGTGGCCTAAGACATCTGCATCTCATTTTTTGACATAATGCTTTGCTGAATTGGATCTAGCCAAAATGACAGCATTTGGGATAGTATTATGTAATTACACTGAAGGCGACTAATTGCTAATGCAGTGATGTACCATCAATTCGACTCAAGAAACAATTAGGATCCAAACTGTGGCTTTAATCAGCTCGTTGTTAGCCCGGTGGTCGACTACAGAGAATGGCCGACCGCTAGGAACTCTGGGTACTTATACCCCACCTCGGAGGCGGGGCCTACTTGCCTCTCGACCAATTGGAGAGCAGTCACATGACTAGTCCCAACCAATCGGACGAGAGGCACATGCCCAGCCAGAGCCAATGGGAAGCAAAGTGCTCTGCACCAATGGCAGTGCTCATATCCATACCACCACATGCAGCACCAACTTAATTTTGGCAGTCTTCAAACATGGGCTCTGGTGCTGAGCTACTCTGTTACTTATCTCCATCTTCATGCCTGTACTCAGGGATACCTTCGCTTTGACCTGCTACTTCTTTATCTGCTGTATCGTCAGCCTTAGCAAAGGATAAGGCTTTGATGATGCCTTTTAAAATTTTCCAAAAGCTTTCTGAATTTGTACTCTCCCCACATGATAGCATTTCTATTAACTGCATAGTTCCACATTCCCTCAATGAAATTCATCTTGGGAATTTTTTCTTGGAAAGTATTTTCATTGAGCTTTCCCATTTATCCTTCCTGGTAGCCTTTGAAAAATGACTGACTTCTAGAAAAAAAAGAGAAAGGAATTCCCAGATCAATTCACTTCCATTCAACCCGACCTTCATGTTTTTAATAATGGATTTATTCTTACACATTCCATATCCTTTGATTTTTTAGGGATTATTGGTTTATTTTTATAGAAGAGAAGACAAAGAGACTGCAAACTTTACTTAGCCTGCAGCAAATGTGTTTCCTGGGCCAGAAAGTAATTACAGAATTAGTTTGTTAGTATGACCATTACTCTTAAATTTCCTTTCACTTTTCTGGAGGTCTTGCCATTTTAAATCTACCCTATCAATAATATATTTTGGCTGCAACAAAATCTAAATTATATCAGTATATGCTTAAAACAGACTCCGGAATCAAAGTGGCAAAATAGAGAAATTGTCGTTCAGTGTCTCACAAGATCTTTCAAAGCTTCCCTTTTCATTCTGTAGCATGGCCTCCAGCAGCAGGGGGCAATAGCTGGAGAGAGTGCCAAGCAGGGAACTGATCAGCCACTGTGGGTCCTTCCCTGGAGGGAGCAGTGCCTTTGATAAGCTGAGGGATGGAGCCAGAGGCCATGAGGCAAAGAAGAAAGCAGCCGGGACAAAGCCAGGGCTTGTGAGTGGCAGGAGCCTAGGGCAGTTTGAAGCCCCTGAGGATGGCTGAGGAGCCAGGATGGAGAATTGGATCTGGTCAAAATGACTGGCAGCATGTCTAAATCTGAGAAGCCTCATGGAGCGAGAAGGAAGCAGGACTGCAGCCAGGAGCTGGGCAGCTGGACATGTCTGAATATGCCTGGTGAGTGTTGCATGAGGAGTCGAGGCCCTGACTAAGACAGAAATCTGGAACATTAGCAGTGACTGTTGCTTCCCTTGACACTTCATATAATTTGACTAAAAGGACATTTTTTTAAAGGTTTAACGTTCATGCAGTCCATGTGCTTAAATTACATGCTACATTTTGGTACTATCAGCAGGATTCCACCGTGTAGGCATCAGGCCATGGAGGAAGAGACAGAGCGATGCCTGCCAGAATGCGCAGATAGTGGAAGAATTGAGACTGGTGATGTCTTTGAGGGTTGCCAAAGCTGCTCAGGAATCAGTGGGGGTTCAGGTATGGCAGAGAAACAGAATCTTCTGACCAAAACTAGGCAGAGCTCCCCAGATGCATAACATGGTACCCTGGTTAGATATACTACCTGCCAATAGTTAGGAAGTTAGACAGATTTAGGGTGAGGCCAGAGACACCCAATGAACAAGCAACCGAAGACTGGATTGATGATGCAGAGTTGGTCATGGAGTCTGGAGGCCTTCATGAGATCGGGCAAGCAGCATTCGTGATTGCTGTATGGGAAGGTCTTTTATGAAATGCTGGGAAAATGAACAGATGTTCAAAGAAATCCGCAGCAGATCTTTGAGGTCCTGGCACAGGTTTGGGGGGACAGCAGTAGACTGCCCCAATTACAACTGATGTTCAATGAGTACAAGAAAGCCAATTGAGTGGACCTGACCATGGAACTGGTGAAGTTGTTTTACTGATCGTCCTCCTCAATCAGCCTTTCAAATCAACCATGGACACAAAGCTGAAGCACCATCTAGCTGAAGTGATGAAGGATGGAACTGTCCAGATAGAGTTGAGGAGGCTTAACAGTTACAAATCGCAATTGTCCTTCTTTGATGCACAGGGCCATATCATCCAGATTTTGGGAAAAGATGGAACTCATACAACCAGGAAAGAGACCACCATCAGGGAGGTGGCTTTTGGTGTGGACAGGGATGTAGGCCTCAGGCTGAGGAGGGAAGCAGAATAGACTGGTACGCAACAAATGCAAATCCAGTTCTTTCTGTCCTATCTCCATGGCAAGCCTTACAGCTGATCCTGTACCCAGCGCTGTGCCCTCCACTTCCTTACTAATGTTAAACTACTTGGGCCTCCCACCAAGAGACAGGTGGAAAGACAAGGTTCTTTCGGAAAGAGTCTCAGAGCGATAGGTTGGTGTGAGATTTGGTATAGTTGAGGTGTCATACCTAATTTTTAAAATTTCTTTAATTCCTTTATCAGAGTTACAAAGCCAGAGCTCAGAGTGTGGACAGGGGCAAACCCCTAATCTAACTCCTTACCTGCTCCAAAAACCAATTCAAATTGAATCCAATTCATGGTCCCCACAAGAGGGACATACCAGATCCAGGCATTACACCTCCTCACGCTCATCTTAGCTAAAAGGCCGAGAAGCGATGTGTCATGCCTAATTGGAGCAGAGGTGTCACCCGTTACTCACCAGATCTTGCAAGCACATATTGCTGAAGAGTATGAGCAGATCCAAATCTCTTCTCTCCTCCGAATCTCTAACTAATAGTCAACTGGCCATCTCGAAGGGTGGCACGCTGACACAGTGGTTAGCGTTGCTTCCTCACGGTGCCGAGGATGCAGGTTCGATCCTGGCCCTGGATCATCTCCATGTGGAGTTTTGCACATTCTCCCTGTGTCTGCATGGGTCTTATCCCCACAATCCAAAGATGTGCAGGGTGGGTGGATTGGCCACACTAAATTGCCCCTCAATTTGAAAAATTAAAAAAAAACTCGCAATCTCGTCACCATTGATTACTATTCAGAACACTGAGAGTTAGGCCAGCTGATGTCAAGTAGAATGCCTGAAAGCACACTTCATCATGGCATTTCCGACATTGTGATGAGCGATAATCGTCCTCAGTTCACAAGTGAAGAATTCAGGCACTTCATGAATGATTGGAAAAATCAGCACTACACATCATCTCTACACTACCCCAAGTCAGATTTCAAAGCTGAGGCAGCAGTGAAAATTGCCAAAGGGATCATCAATAAATCAAGTAGACCCAACATAGATATGTATAAGGCAACCTTAAAGTGAAGGAACACAATTATTGAAGGCATGGAAAGTTGTCCAGTTCAGCGATTAATGTCACGCTGCATCTAAACTACTCTTCCAAAAGCTAAAAGCTACTTAAGCCAGAAGTAGTAACAGAAGGGAATGACAAAATTCAAAGTGAAATGACAGCCAAATTTCACTTTGATGAAATGGCCAAATCATTGCCAGGGTTGAGAGTTGGAGAGCTGGTCAGAGTGAAAATAAAAAAGACAGCCCACTTTGCAATTTGGAACCTGTGTAAAGCAGTTGTCACCTTGAATGTACGCAGTGAAAGTGAACGATCAGACTTATCGTCATGACTGCAGACACATATATGCAACTGGAGAAGCTGCTCCTTCACAGCAGACAGCTGATGAAGAAGAGTACATTTCACCAGCTGAACAAAGAATGCAACGACTATCAGTCCCAGAGGTCAACTGCTCTCCAGCAAATGCAATAGATCAGCCGTAACAATCGCCAGGGCAACGACATTCCCCAAAGCAGCAAAGGCACACCAGGAACCAGAGAATACCATTTGAACAACGAATAACCCGCAAGTGTGCCATTGGAAGATCAGAATGCTTTAAAGATTGTGCATTGCATACATAAAGATAGATGAAAGTCAGGCAGGAGGAGAATGAACAATTTTCTATTTGTGGATGATGACTTTCTTTATACACGGTGTAATGGGTAACCTGGAACTGCTGATTGTAGAGCATGCAATATGGTTTTTTTTATGAAACGGGGATATTTGGAGAAATGTCTTGTGCGCTGTTGCATGTTATGTACTGTGGCTTGTCATAGTCATGTGCCCGAGTCACATGATCTCAGATTTTATTACTTTGTGAATAAAGGATTCAGGCAGAAACTATGAACTATGAGACAGTTCACTTCTGCCTCCCTGCTGCTGTGGGCGGTGAGGAAGCAGAGCAGTATACCCTTCCCCAACAATGAGACGGAAAAGCCCACTGCTGAGGCAATTAGATGCTGTAAGAGTAACAGAATCATTTTGGAACATAAAGGGGCCATTCAGCCCACCGAGTCCATGCCAGCTCTATGTAGAGCAATCCAGTCAGCCCCATTGCCAACTCTATCCCTGTAGCTCTCTAACTTTATTTCTCTCAAGTGCCCATCTAATTTCCTTTTGCACCTGTTGCCGAGGTTTGGCTTTTGCTTTTTTGTATTTTTGTAGATATGAAAAATGCCTTCAATAAAAATATTTCTTAAAAAAATAATAATTTCCTTTTGCAATCATTGATTATCTGTCCTTCCACCATCTTTGTAGACAGAATATTGTCAATAATTAGCACCTGCTACTTCTCCAGTTCTCCACCAAATCCCCCTTCTATCTCTTGCCCAAAATCTTAAATCTGTGTCCACAGATCCTTGTACTGTTAGTTGATAGCAGCAGCTTTTCTCCCATATCTAAACCTGTCACTATTGTGTGTACCCTTACCAAACCTCCTTTTAATTTCCTGTGTTCCATGGAGAATAATCCAGCTCCTGCAAACTAACTTTAATAATCCATCATCCCTTTAACCATTCTGGTAAATCTCCTCTGTATCAAGGGCGTTCACATGCTTCCTAACCTGATTGTGGCCTAACCACAAGGTCAAGCAGCTTTGGAACTCAGCTCTATCCAATATTCTTGCCTGACGCCTGCTGAGAAATGTGCAGTGTACCGGCTCCCAAAAGCACGCATTCTTTTTAAGGCACCAGCTGCTGTAAACTGGTAAATTTAAAGGTCTCAACAATTTTGAGGAGCCAGAGAGAAGGTACGTCAAAGACAAAAAAAAATTGAGGATAAAGAAGAGGCCAAAACCAGTACAGCAGCAGCAACTGAGTGGGGAAAAAACGTTTCAGACCCAACAGGAGGCCATAGAATGGATGAGCAGGATCGGTCAACGTGTACCCTGCAGATGATTACGTCTGGTCTGATACCCCCACCCTTCACACGGGGGCCGAAGTCGACAACAGCCGAGCCCGGGGACAGTGCATGGCACAGCGCCTGACACATCGACCCAAGACCCGATTTACCTCACCATTCCTTTCTTTTAAATTTATTTATTGTTTGATACATTTTATTCAAAATGTATTTATAGTTTAATACATTTTATTCCAAACATTTTCAAATGTAATATAAATAAATCAGGGAACATTCTGCACACCACACGGTTTACGGTTTGTACAGGTTTTTCCCCCTGTTCATCGCCCCCCCACCAACCCCGATGAACAGTTCCTCAAATATCGTCATGAACAATCCCCACCGTGTCTCAAAGCCCTCTGCTGATTCCCTCTATTCTAACTTAATCTTCTCCACCCAGACAAAGTTGTACAGGTTCTCCCAGCCAGGCCGTCACCCCCGGTGGTGTTGTCGCCCGTCATTCCAGCAAGATCCTTTGCTGGGCGACTAGAAAGGCGAAGGCCACTATATTGGCCTTTCTTCCCTCCATCAGCTCCGGCATTTCCGATACCCCAAAAATCGCCACCAAATGGTCTGGCCCAGCCTCTACCCCCACAATTTTTGCTAGCGCCCCAAACACCCCCTCCCAGTATCTCTTTTACTTCTTACAGCCCCAGAACATATGTGCGCGGTTTGCTAGTCCTCGCCCTGCACAGCGCCTCACTCCACACTCCCCAACCTATCTCCCCCCAGCTCCTTCTCCGATTTCTCCTTAAACCTCAACACCTGTGCTCCACCCTGTTCCCCCACCAACCATACATGTCCCTGATCCTACCCTCCCATTCCATGTCTGGGAGCAGCAACTGTTCCAATAAGGTAGATTTCGGCAGCTTGGGAAACCCTCTCCATACCTCCCGCGCAAAGTCCTTCACTTGCATATACCTGAATTTGCTTCCCTTCAGAAGCTCTACCCTCTCCCGCAACTCTTTAAGACTTACAAACCTTTCCTCCAGGTATATGGGCTGGTTTAACACATGGCTAAATCGCTGGCTTTGAAAGCAGACCAAGGCAGGCCAGCAGCACGGTTCAATTCCCGTACCATCCTCCCCGAACAGGCGTCGTAATGTGGCGACAAGGGGCTTTTCACAGTAACTTAATTTGAAGCCTACCTGTGACAATAAGCAATTTTCATTTCATATATCCGTCGCCCTCACCAGCCCCATCTCTCTCCACCTCCTATACATGCCATCCGTCTCCCATGGCTTAAACCCATGGTTCTCGCACAGCACAGGTAGCAGGGACATCCCCTCCATCCCAACGTATCTCCTCAGCTGGTTCCTCGCCCTCATTGTGGACTACTGTATGACTGTGCTCTCAATGTACTTCCTCGGTACCAGCAGTAGTGCTGCCATCACTATGGCTCTCAGGCTGGACTCCCTACAGGACTCCTCTTCCATCCTGACCCATTCTGACCCCCTCTCCTTCCCACCACCACCTCACCTTCTCCACATTTGCCGCCCAGTAATAGTGCAGCATATTTGGTAACGCCAACCCCTTGTTCTGCCTCTGTAGTAGGGCCCTCTTCACCCTAGGTACCCTCCCGGCCCATATAAACTCCGAAATCGCTACGTTCATTTTCCGGAAAAAGGCCTTCAGTATGAAGATTGGGAGGGTCTGGAATACAAATAGGAACCTTGGCAGAACGTTCATTTTTACCACATGGACCCTCCCCACCAGTGTCAGGTGTCCTTTATCTCCTCCACCAACTTTGTTAAGTTCTATTTGTGTATTGACACCACTCCCCGTCACCTGAACCGCCAAATATAAAACGACCCCATGCTACCCTAAATGGTAACACCCCTAAATTGGTTCCCCGACCCTATTCATTCATCGGAAACACCCCACTTTTTCTGACATTCAGCTTATAGCTGGAGAAGGCCCAGGACTTCTCTAGTAAGCCCATAATTCTCTCTATACTCTCCAGTGGGTCTGATACGAACAGCAGCAGGTTATCTGCATACACCGACACCCGGTGTTCCCTACTCCCCATTGAATCCCCTGCCATTCTGCTGACCCCCTAAGGGCTCTATTGCCAGCGCAAACAACAATGACAACAGCGGAGACCCCTGCCTCGTTCCCCTGTGTAGCCCCCATCTTGTTTGTCCATTTCTCCCCATACTCGCCACCAGGGCTACGTACAGCATGCCATGAACTTCGGCCTGAACACAAACCTTCCCAGAAACTCAAACAGATACCGCAGTCCACCCGGTCGAAAGCCTTCTTCGTGTCCATAGAGTCCACTACCTCTGGGACCTGCCTTTTGACGAGGTCATGATCGCACTTAGTAACCACCTAATGTTATTAGAAAGTTGCCTGCCTTTCACAATATAATAAAATATAATCTTTCCCGTTTGGTCCTCTGCAACCACCCCCAGAACACATCCTTCCATCCTCCCCACTACTAACTTAGCCAACGGTTTCACATCTGTATTACACAGTGATATGGGCTTATATAAATCTACACTCTAGTGGGTCTTTCCCCTTTTTCGGCATTATTGAGACGGTTGCTTGGGTCAGTGTCTCCGGCAGCTCCCCATTCTCCAGCGTCTCACTGAACATCCCCAGTAAATGTGGTGCCAGCTCCATCGTGGACTCTTTATAGAACTCTGCCGGGTAACCGTCCGGCCCCGGATGTTAAGTAATGGGTGAAGAGACATTCCAATTCATTGTCTCATTTTTGTTAAGTATCCAATAATTGACACTGATTATGTAAAGAGGCTTCAGGTGGCCTTTATGTCAGGTGATGTGAAGATATAGTTTTGTGTAGAGTCTGTTCAGTTGAAATAAAGGTTTTTTTAAAAGGAGTAGTACCTTTGACTCTTTATACAACAGCAGCTAAACGTCTAACAAATGGTGGCAGAGGATGGTTGCTGTGCAAATGTGAAGGGTTGAAAGATACAACTTTTCTAGACCAAACCAAGGAGTGAGTGAGAAGAGAAAAAAAGAAGATATAGGAGAAATGCAGTAGTTATGTGGATTAAAGTAACTGCCTTGGGAAAGAGAAAACAAGGTATGGCATTGGCTCTTTCTCTACCTTATGACAGTAAAATCCGAAGCAAAGTGATTTCTGAGCTGGAATTGGAAGAGTTAGACTCAGAAGAAGGTCTGGAGACTCTATTATGTTATATGGATAAGATTTATAAAAAGGATGATTTGTTAAGTGCAAATGAAGAAGGGTCGGATTTTGATAGGTTCCGGAAAATAGAGGATTCCTCCATGGAAGACTATATAATGGAATTTGGCAGACTATATAAAAGGCTGCAGAAACACAACCTGGAAGTTCCACAGTCTGTATTGGCCTTTAAATTACTTGACTGTGCTGGACTGAGTAACATGGATAGGCTCCTGGTTTTGACAGGAGTTCAGTTTGCAGATAAGGATACCTTATTCGATCAGGTGACAGAAGCTTTAAAAAAGTTTCTGGGGAAACATTTGATTCCGATGGCTCTGATGACCCAAATAAGTCAGTCGGCAATAAAGCAGAATATGGAAGATACACTACTAACAGAATGGCGAAATCGCACGGCTACAAACAGGTTCTAAGACTACAGAAGGAGATCGGGACCCGGAAAGTATGAAGACAGAAACCCAGTTAGAACCTACTATAGGAAGATGAAACCCAGAAATGTCCGGGGTATGATAAATCGATGTTTTCGATGTGACTCTCAATACCATTATGCTTTCAACTGTCCAACACGTTATAATAGTGTTTGAAGTGACACACGACATGGAAGAGTCAGAAGAGGAAAAAGATAGTGACCAGAAAGAAGGCATTGTTCCATTAACAAGCAGTTTTATGCCAGTAATGAGGGTGTTGGTTACAGAATCCTTCAATTGTGCTGTATTGGACAGTGGCTGCACATCTACTGTGTGTGGAATTGATTGGTTAAAATGTTACCTGGACTCCTTGAATGCTGAAAATCGTAACAAGGTTAAGGAATTTGAAAGTTCCACAAGTTTCAGGTTTGGGGATGATAATACTCTGAAGTCGCTGAAAAGAGTGGTGATCCCTTGCAATATTGCCGGAGTGAATCATTTCATTAGCACGGATGTTGTATCAAGTGAGATTCCTTTGCTCCTGAGCAGACCATCGATGAAGAAAGCACACATAAAACTGGATATGGAACAGGATAAGGCAACAGTTTTTGGAAAGACGTGGACTTACAATTTACATAGTTGGGACACTATTGTATTCCATTACTGACAAATAATATTTCAAGTACCATTGTTAAGGATGTGTTAATGGCAGTTGAAAATGGGACTTCAGCTGATAAAAAGCTTGTTGTATTAAAACTGCATCGGCAATTTGTGCATCCGTCTCCTCGGAGGCTGAAAATTTATTAAAGGATACAGGGGTAAGGGATGAAGACTATACTAAACTGATAGAACAGGTTAATGATCGTTGTGAAGTTTGTAGGAAGTACAGAAGGACACCAGCATGACCGATAGTAACCCTACCTTTAGCCAGAGATTTTAACGACATTGTGGCCATGGACCTTAAGATCTGGGATAAAGCCAATAATATATTTATTTTGCATTTTGTAAATTTAGCAATCAGATTTAGTCAATCAACGATTGTACGAAGTAAAGAAAAGAGAGTAATTCTGGATCAAATCGTGGAAAATGGATAGGGATAGGAATGGGCCCACCGGCAAAATTCCCTACGGACAATGGGGAGAATTTGCTAATGATGAGTTTAGGGACATGTGTGAAAACGTGAATATGACAGTTATGAATACGGCTGCGGAAAGCCCATTTAGTAATGGTGTGTGTGAAAGAAATCACGCTGTCATCGATGATGTGCTTCAGAAAATTTTGACAGATCGACCAAACTGTGGGCTCAATTCAGCTTTAGCATGGGCGATACATGCAAATAATTCATTGCAGATGGTTGAGGACTATAGTCCTTATCAATTAGTGTTTGGTAGAAATCCTAAAATTACGTCCATTTTGGATGACCAGCCTCCAGCTTGGGAGGGGATTACAATTAGCTCTGGTTTTGCTGAACATTTAAATGCATTACAAAGCAGTAGAAAAGCTTTTTTGGAAGCAGAAGTCTCTGAAAAAATTCGCAGAGCTTTAAAACATAATGTACGGCCATCAGATGCCGTTTTTCAACAAGGAGACATGGTATACTATAAGAGAGACAATTCTAATGAATGGAAAGGCCCAGGGAAGATCATAGGCATAGATGGCAAAACAATTATTTTGCAACATGGTAATCAAACTGTTAGGGTACATTCATCAAGGATAATGGGTACAGATTACAAATTTTCAAATTTAGACAGAACAGACAGACATGACGAGGAACCAGAGTCATCTGGTACGCATGTGTTACAGAACTATGAGGACCGGTTAACTGATATAGACACGGTTTCTGTAGAGGAACACAACACTTCTGATGAATTAGAACAGGCCATTTTTCCGAAAGGGTGAATGCCAACATTTTGTCCAAAAGTGACATACTTGCCTGAAGGGTCTAGTCAATAGAAGGATGCAACTGTTATTAGGAGAGCAGGGAAGGCCACTGGAAAGTATAAACATTGGTTGAATGTACAGCATTCAGGGGAAGGAGTCAAGACAATGGATTGGGAACACGAAGTTCAAAATGGAGGGCACAGAAACGCAGTGCCAGTTCAGATAGTACATCGGATAGTGAACAGGTCCACAGGAAAAGGTCAATAACTATTGAAAGGACATCCCACAGCAGAATGGAAAGATCAAGCAATAGCAGTACAGAACGAGATACCGGGCGGGAGAGGAATGTAGTTTATCAAGGTCTCAGAACATGAGTAAGACTACAAATACTAATAAGAGTAGAAGCCCACATGCACGTGAGATTTTGGTGGCTTCCAATAAATTAGATGAGAAAGTTATCAAAGATGCCAAACAGCAAGAACTGCACAGTTGGAGTGAATTTGGGGTATACACGGAGGTACTGGATAGGGGACAAAGAGCCCTAACCCACAGATGGATTTGCACGGAAATGGTTCTTCTGGATGGAACTTTTAAGGCAAAGCCAAGGTTTGTGGCAAGGGGATTTGAAGAAAACTTAGAAGATCAGGATTAAAGCTTGGTTCACCTACGGCAGGAAAGATTATTTTAAAGATCTTCTTGGCTCTGTTAGCCACAAAGGCATGGGAATGCAAATCTATAGATATAAAAGCTGCCTTTTTGCAGGGGCATCAGCTCCAGAGAGACATTTTTCTCCGTCCTCCTAAAGAGGCAGCTAACACAGAAGGGGTACTCTGGAAGTTGAATAAATGTGTATATGGATTGAATGATGCATCTGGAGTCTGGTACTTTTTTGTAAGGTCAGTTTTATTAAAATTGCCAGTTGAAAGCAGATCCGGCAATGTTTTACTGGCACTATAAAGGAAATCTTTCAGGCATCTTCATGATGCATGTCGATGGTTTTTTTGTGGGGTGGGACTGTGATTTCGAAGCTATTTTAATCTCTGGTTTGAGGAAAGAATTAAGTGTTGGAAGTGAGACTTCCGGTGCATTTAAATATATTGGACTGGAAATCGGACAGACTAAGTTAAGGGCAACTTTACGTCAGCAATCTTATTTGGAAAGCATCAGCCCAATAGCAATTAGTCGAGGCCGGGTTTCACAAAAAGACGCAATGGTTTCAAAGATGGAAAAAGAGCAACTGCGAAACTTAATTGGGCAACTGAATTGGTTAGGTAGACAGACTAGACTGGATGTGAGTTTTGATGTCTTAGAGTTGAGTACAAAAATGAATGATCCCAAAGTGGAAGACGTAATAAGAGCAAATCAAGCGTTGGTCAAACTAAAAATGCAGGAGTGTGTTTTGAGGTTCCCGAGTTTAGGTGACCTTAGGCACTTGAAACTCAGTTTATAGTGATGCGTCCTATGCAAATTTATGTGATGGGGCTTTAAGAACACACAGAACACAAAATATACAGTGCAGAAGGAGGTCATTCGGCCCATCGAGTCTGCATCGACCCACTTAAGCCCTCACTTCCACCCTATCCCTGTAACCCAATAACCACTCCTAACCTTTTTGGTCACTAAGGGCAATTTATCATGGCCAATCCACCGAACCTGCACGTCTTTGGACTGTGGGAGGAAACCGGATCACCCAGAGGAAACCCACGCAGACACGGGGAGAACGTGCAGACTCCGCACAGACAGTGACCCAAGCCGGGAATCGAACCTGGGACCCTGGTGCAGTGAAGCCACAGTGCTAACCACTTGTGCTACCGTGCTTCCCAAGCACAGGAGGTTTTATAATTTTCCTTTTGGGGAAACAATGGTAAATGTTGCCCTCTTGTCTGGAAAACAAAGAAAATAAGGAGAGTGGTCAAAAGCACTGTGGCTGCTGAGACATTAAGCCTTGTAGAGGCGGTAGATATCGCCTTTTATGTATCTCAGATATTGACAGAAATGTTGGGATTAGGAGATTTGGGTAATATACCTATTGAATGTCACATTGACAATAATGTGCAACGTGCACTCTACAAAAAGTGTCAATGAAAAACGGTTAAGGATAGACATCGCAAGTTTGAAGCAGATGTTGGACAGAGGGGAAATAGAAAAATTAAATGGGTCGACAGTAGCTATCAATTGTCAGACTGTTTTACAAAAAGAAGGGCTAGCTCACAGAAACTTTTGGGATATTGTTAATGAAGGACGCCTGTTTCTGTGACTGTCTTTTTTTCTTCCAAATAAAAAAGAAGGGGGAAATTGCGTGTGTGTTTTTTGAGTTTCTTATAATTTTGTTTTCACCTAATTATTTTTTTCTCCAAGGAAGGGAAGACTGTTAAGTAATGGGTTAAGAGACATTCCAATTAGTTGTCTCATTTATGTTAAGTATCTAATAATTGACATTGATTATGTAAAGAGGCTTCAGGTGGCCTTTTTGTCAGGTGATGCGAAGATATTGTGTTTTGCAGAGTCTGTTAAGGTGAAATAAAGGTGTTTGTAAAAGGACCAGTACCTTTTGCAGGTAAACGTCTAACATCGGAGCCTTTCCCGACTTCATCCCTTTTATGCTTTCCATCACCTCTCTCAACCCTAAGGACCCCACCAGTGCCTTTCTCCTCTCCTCATCCAGCCATGGGAATTCCAGCCCATCTAAAAACCGCCTCACATCCCCTTCCTCACCACCCGGACTGGCTCTATACAGCTTCTCATAGTACTCCATGAATGCCTCATTTATCTTCCCCAGATCCGACACTACCACCCCCTTCCCTGCCCGCACTCTCAGGATTTCACTAGATGTGGCTTGCCTCCATTTCTTTCGCGCTAGCATGCGGCTCGCCTTCTCTCCATATTCATTCTGCACCCCCCTTTCCCTCCGTAGCTGTCCAACAGCCTTACACATTGTCAGCCTGTCAAACTGCCCATGTAACTTCTTTCTCTTTGCCAATCCCTCCTTGGTGAGGACCCTTAAGTATTCCCTGTCCACCTCGACAATCTCATCCAATAACCATCCAAACTCCTCTCTCCTTCTCCTATCTCTGTGCACCTTGAACGAGAAAATCTCCCCCTGAACCACCGCCTTCAATGCCTCCCATTATGGCTGCCGATATCTCCCCATTCTGGTTCAGCTCCAGTAGTCTTTAATCACAAATAACAGATCCCCTTATTCGCTAAAAGCCAGGCCTAACCTCCATCCAGGCCTCTGCTCCTGCCTCCAGCTAAGTCTAACCTCCAGCCAATGTGGTGCATGGCCAGAAATCACAATTCCCATATACTCTGCCCCCACCACCACCACTTACACCTCTTAGCTCACCACAAAGAAGTCATTTCTGGAGTATATCTTGTACATGTGAGAGAAGGGTACTCCCATTCCCCCGGATTCCTAAACCTTTGCAGATCCACCATTTCCATCCTTTCCATAAACCTTCCCAGCTCCTTCACCATCCTCGACCTTCCCATTGACTTGGGACTCGACCTATCCACCTTCAGCTCCAGTACGCAATTAAAGTCCCCCCTGCATGATCAACTGGTGTGTGTCCAGGTCTGGAGTCGTTCCCAGCAACCCCTTTTCAAACCCCACATTGTCTCAATTTGCTGCATAAACATTCACTAGCACCACCGGTGTGCCCTCCAACATTCTGCTCACTATCACGTATCTCCTCCACACTTCCTTGACCCCTACAAACCCCACCTTTTTGCTCAGCTGGCTGGCCACCCCCGCAACTTTGAATCAAACCCCTATTGAAATACCTGACCCACCCATCCCTTTCTCAACCTAACCTGATCCTTCACCTGGAGGTGTGACTCCTGCAGAAAGACCACTCCCGCCTCCAAGCTTCTCAAGTGCGCAAAGACCCGAGACCTCTTCACCAGCCCCTTTAGCCCACATACGTTCCATGTTACGAACCGTACCAGAGGCTTGTGCCTCCATTCCCTTCTACTGTTCGCCATCCTCCCCATCTGGTACTGTCCCATTTAAGTTTGCCCTAAACCAGGCCCATCCAGGATTGCTACCTTTTCCATCCTACTTCAATATTGCCAGATCGTGTGCCCCCTCCCCGCTACCCCACCCTCCCAACCTTCCCCCCACCCCACCCTCCCACCTTAGCCAACCCCCGCTGCCATCTCCACCACCTAGGGCAGCACCATAGCACAGTGGTTAGCACAGTTGCTTCACAGCTCCAGGGTCCCAGGTTCGACTCCTGGTTTGGGTCACTGCCTGTGTGGAGTCTGCACTGTCTCCGTCGGTTTCCTCCGGGTACTCCAATTTCCTCCCACAAGTCCCGAAAGACATGCTGTTAGGTAATTTGGACATTCTGAATTCTCCCTCAGTGTGCCCGAACAGGCGCCGGAATGTGGTGACTAGGGGCTTTTCCCAGTAACTTAATTTGCAGTGTTAATGTAAGCCCATTTGTGACAATAAAGATTATTATTATTATTATTCACTTCCATTCACCAGCATTACCTGCCAGCATGGCAGCTCCTGTCCGAAGGCTCCTCCTATCTACCCTTCTACCCCTCCCCCTTCCCTCTCTGGTCTGTGCAAACTGTGGACCCCACCCTCCCCCACACAAACACAGACACATTCAAAACCACAAGTCACCTCCTCCAAAAATAAAAATCACCACAGGTGGCGGGGCAGGGGAGCAGTTTCCCCCTTGCTAACTTCAGGGCAGCACGGTAGCATAGTGGGTAGCATTGTTGTTTCACAGGTCCAGGGTCCAAGGTTTGATTCCTGGCTTGGGTCAATGTCTGTGCAGAATCTACACGTTCTCCCCGTGTCTGCGTGGGTTTCCTCCAGGTGCTCCGGTTTCCCCCCACAAATCCCGAAAGACGTGCTGTTAGGTGAATTGGATATTCTGAATTCTCCCTCTGTGTACCCGAACAGACGCAGGAATGTGGCGACTAGGGGCTTTTCACAGTAACTTCATTGCAGTGTTAGTGTAAGCCTACTTGTGACAATAAAGATTCCTATTATTATTGCCCTTAGCACACAATCACAACAACAAAATTACCCCACCTGAGAAGAGAAAAAAAACCCACCCTCCTGCCTACACTTCCTGCATCTTCCAAACTCCATTGTTCCAACTCCTCTGTCTCCCATCAACGTCCAGTTCTCCCCCAGTTTATGGTCTCTCATAAAGTCTTTGGCCTCCTCTAGGGTATCTAAATTGTATTCCGGCCTTCAAAGGTCACCCACAGTCGGCAGGTACAGCACCCCAAACTTGATCTGCCTTAGGTAGGGAACCACTTTGGCCCTGTTGAACCCAGATGCCTTTTCACCAGCTCTGCTCCAATGTCCTGATAGATTTGGATGTTGTTCCTCTCCCATTCACCGTTCCGCTTCTCCCTGGCCCACTGCAGGATCTTCTCCTTCTCCACAACCTTGTAGAGCCTCACAATCACAGCCCATGGTGGCTCCCCCGCTCTCGGCTTCTGCCTGAGGGACCTGTGCATTCTACCTGCGTCAGGAGCCTTGTCTAGTACTCACTCCACTACCAGCCCTACCAGCATCCTTGAGACATATCTCGTAGCACTCATGCTTTCCACACGATACGCAGGTTCTGCCTTCTAGATCTATTCTGCTCCTCTACCTTTGCCCTGAATGTCATGTGAGTATCCCTTTAAAAAAGGTTTAGTTTCTTATCATGTGACCTGTGGCTCATTGGGCTGTGGCTGTCAGGTGAGAGGGGTGTTTTTATGTTTCAGTTTCAGTTTGACTGCTTTAGACTGTAGGAGGCGAAAGAGGTGTTTTCCCTGTTTTTCTCTGTTTTCATTTTAAAAGCTGTTCCAGTAAAAGGCCCATTGGTTATGGCTAACTGACTTGGTAACTTTGAAGAGTTACCAATATACTGCTTGTAACTGGATTAGAATTTCAGGAACAGGACCAGTCCAATTCAAGTGCGCTGGGCCACACCCTTGAAAAGGGGTTTTGGTTTAATTGGATTTTGTTATTGAATTGGAAGAGCTAAGGGGGAATTCATTAAGTGTTATGTACATAGATTACATTGATTATTGTAGCTGTGTCGTGTCTTTATCTTTGTAATTGATAAAAATTCTTGATGTGTTTATATATTTTTTTTTATAAATTTAGATTACCCAATTATTTTTTCCAATTAAGTGGCAATTTAATGCGGCCAATCTACCTACTCTGCACATCTTTGGGTTGTGGGGGTGAAACCCATGCAGACACGGGGAGAATGTGCAAACTCCACACGGACAGTGACCCAGAGCCGGGATTGAACCTGCGACCTCAGTGCCGTGAGGCAGCTGTGCTAACCACTAGGCCACCGTGCTGCCCTTGTGTTTATATATATGTTAACTACATTCTTAGAATAAATCTTGATTTGATTAAAATGTCTAGGAAGCCTGATGAATCACACCTCCAGTGAAGGCTTTTGTGCTCATCCGAGCCAAATTCAACATAAAGGTTGTAGGTTCGGGGCTGAGGACACAGGTTCGAATCTTGGCCATGGGTCACTGTCCGTGTGGAGGTTGCACATTCACCCCGTGTCTGCGTGGGTTTCACCCCCACACCCCAAAAATGTGCACATTAGGTGGATTGGCCACACTAAATTGCCCCTTAATTGGAAATAAAAATAAATCAGGTACTCTAAATTTATTTAACAAAAAAAAATAAAGGTTGTAGGTCAGGTGAACTTCATAATACACTTTAGATTGTCTGAGCCCTGGCCCACAACATTAAAGATTTGCAATGGTCCCCCAAATGCCCCACGTCCGCCTCCAATGCCATCACTGTCGTCAGACATCACCCTCTTCATCTCCCGGATCTGCGACCACTGTGCCTCCAAGCACTTCTCGACTCTCTTCATCGAGTCTTTCAAGGGTGCTACAGCTCCTTCGCAGCCTTCGATCGATCCTACTGCATCTCCTTTCGTTGCTGTTGCAACTGCTTTCTGATGAACACTATCAACTGCTCCATCTGGTATTTTTCAGCATGCGACAACCCTTCCCCCTCTGCTATCATTCCAATTGTTGCTGCACCACAGGTCGCTTCTAGTTCCTTGGCTCTGTCTTTAATCTTCTTCTGCCAAATCTGACAACCACCAGACATGCGACTCCTGGGGGGAACGTCTCCTACACACCTTCAGCTACACTTTCCTGTCAAAACTCCTGTTTTTGGGTAAAAGAGCTCAAATCAGCACCTTTGAGCCAGAGCTGCCCTGTGTGCGACCACTCACTCCATGGCCACCACCGGAAGTCCTCCACTTCACTCCTTCCAAGCCACAGAAGGACCGCGTGCTGCCTGACAACATCAAGCTCCACATCCCATATCTCCCTAACGCTCCTTATAGCCCTAGCATGGTAAAAGGAGATCTGCGGCGCTCAATGAAACACCAGGGAACTGTCACCCAAAAATCTTCCTGTACCTCTGTCATAGCCACATAAAACCGCACACCACCGCAGGGCCAGCATTCGCATTCGGAGCGCGGCAGGAAACTCAACGGCAATGGAGTGTGCAATATGTTTATCAGTAACACACTCTAACACTCTCAAATGAGGCTCATCGCATCCGCACACCAGTCGCCTTCACCAGCAGCGCACAACCGTTAGCGTCTCTATTCATAAAGTTTGCAGCCACAAGGGTAACCATCAGCCCCCTGTTTGAATGTCATTGTTGTGTATCTTGCAGACCAATTGGTTTTGGAACATCTCTGTCAATATGGTGCCGCACTCACAACTTTGCCGATATTCCAAAAGGTCCAGCAGCAACTCAACAACGGACTCTTCAATGGGCCACTTTGCCGCATTGAAGGACTATCGCAAACTGATGATGGAAGGGGACGGACTGAAACGTTGCACCACCAGCATGATACATCGGTCAGATCATATTGCGTCCGGTACTGCCGGACACGCGAGGCCCCCGACCACTCCAAAAATATTCGCTCCACAGTCAGAAAAACCTTGGCCCGGGGCTCGTGTTCCATGGCACTACTGGCTCCGACAAAGTACTGCAGACATTCTGCGCACCGAAGCCAGAAGTCCATAACAGGATTGAAAACATCCAGATGCCTAAACAGCTGCAATGGAAATCAATAAACTCTGTACCTTAGTGCTCAGCCGAACAGACTGCTCATCAACAGCTTCAGTTTTACCCTTGTTGCCAGTTTATTACGGCATGGGGAGTCGTAGCGAGTTGTAGTAAATACATTTATTTAATACCAATATTATCTACCTGAGGCCTAGTTACACCTCACTGGGTCCTCTCTCCTTTCTGTGGCAGACTGTTTGGACCAGCACTGATAAGCTACCACACCCCTAGCTGGGGTAATTCACACCCTCAAAGAGCACAGGGAAACAATCATCGCCAGCCGGATGTGTCATGTGCAGGTTATTACAAGGAAGATCTTTGGAACTCACCTTTGCCATGAACCACAACTCTTTAAAACCTGGCCAAGCTCCAGAAAATTATGAAGGAGAGTTTCCCCCGTGATTCCCATTGACTCCAGATTTTCTAGGCCTCCTTGATGGCCAACTCGACCATTGCTGCCTTGATGTCACGGTCAGTCAGTCTCACTTCACCTCTGGCATTCAGCTCTTTTGTCAATGTTTGAATCAAGGCTATAATGAGGTCAGGAGCTGAGTCACCCTAGCGGAACCCAAACTGAGCACCAGTGAGCAGATTATTGCTAAGTAAGTGCTGCTCGATAGCATTGTTGATGGCCCTTTCTGTAATTTTACTGATGATTAAGAGTAGACTGATAGGGCAGTAATTTGCTAGGTTAGATTTATCCTGATTTTTGTATACAGGGCATACCTGGGCAATTTTGCACATGGCCAGCTAGAGGCCAGTGTTGTAGCTATACTGGAACAGCTTGGCTAGGGCAATGGCACATTATGAACCATAAGCCTTCAGGGCTATTGCTGGAATACAGGCAGGGCCCAAAGTCTTTGCTGTATCCAGTGCCTTCAGCCGTTTATTGATATTACGTGGAGTGAATCGTATTGGCTGAATACTAGCATCTGTGACGCTGGGGATGTCTGGATGAGACCGAGATGGATCATCCAACTGGCATTTCTGGATAAAAAATATTAAGAATGCTTCAGCCTTGCCTTTTGCACAAATCTGCTGGGCCCCATCCATCATGGAGAATGGGGGTATTTGTGGGGCCTCCTTTTACAGTGAGTTGTTTAATTGTCTATCACCATTTATGACTGGGTGTGACAACACTGCAGAGTTTAGATCTGATCTGTTGGTTGTGGGATCGCGTAGCTCTGTCTATCACTTGCTGCTTATCTTGTTTGGGATGCAAGTAGTCCTGTGTTGTAGCTTCACCAGGTTGATACCTCACCAGTGTGCTCGGCCCAACCATCTTCAGCTGCTTCATCCAAACCTTCCTTTCAACATGAGATCAGATGTGGGAATGGTCGTTGATGATTGCACAATGTTCAGCACCATTCGGACTCCTCCGACACTAAAGCAGTACACATGCAAATGCAGCAAGACGTGGACTAACAAACAGCAAGTAACATTCATGCCACCCAAGTGACAGGCAATGAACATCTCCAATAAGAGAGAATTAAATCATCGCAACTTGACATTCAATGGCAATACCACCACTGAATCCCCCACTATCAGCATCCTTGGGGTTATCATTGATCAGAAACTGAACTGAATTAGTTATATAAATACTGTGGCTATAAGAGCATGTCAGAGGATAGGAATTATGCGGTGAGTAACTCACTTCCTGACTTCACAAATCCTGTCCACCACCAACAAGGTGCAGGTCAGGAGTGTAATGGAATACTCGCCACTTACCTGGATGAGTGCAGCTCCAACAACACACAAGAAGCTTGACACCATCCAGGGCAAAACAGGCCACTTGATTTGCACCCCTTCCTCGAACATTCACTCCCTCCACCACCGACGAACAGTAGCAGTCGTGTGTACCACCTACAAAATGCACTGCAGGAACTCGCCAAGGCTCCTTACACAGCACCGTCCAAACCTATGACCACTATCATCTGGACGGACAATGGCAGCAGATACCTGGGAACACCACCACATGCAAGTTCCCCTCCGAATCACACACACCATCCTGACTTGGAAATATATCGTCATTCCTTCACTTTTGCTGGGTCAAAATCCTAAAACTCCCTCCCTAACAGCACAGTGGGTGTACCCACCCCACATGGACTGCAGCGATTTCAGAAAGCAGTTCACCACTACCTTCTCAAGGGCAATTAGGGATGGGCAACCAATGCTGGTCTAATTTTAAAAAGAATTGCTTATCTCCACAATGGAGCTAGCCAGATTGGGAGTGCTGGGTGCAAACATTTGATAGGAACAAGCCCGTACCCTTCAAAGGTACACCTAAAATCAAACAGCCTGGCATTGGGGTCAGGAGTCCCAAAATATGGGCCCACCTACCATTTGTAAACTGGTCCCCATCTTGGTGAAAATTCAGCCCTAACTGTCCAGCCACAGTCATCAAGGTGCCTTTTCTATTGTCAACAGATGTGAACATCTTTCTCCTTCCCAGTAAAATAACCTATCCCCTCCTCATTCAATCATTAACAACCAAGCCAGCCAAGCCTGTTGGCATGTCGGGCAGAATTCAGAACAGGTCACGTGACCCCTTTAATCCTTTTTCTTACCCTAAATTAGACAGACAGTCCCAAAACATAGCAATATTATTAACATTGCATTTGTAACAAACGAATAGATGGTTTTCAAGAGAACTTGGTCCACATATAGGGTATCACCCAGGAAAGAACTGACTTGTTTTTGGTGAAGATGCTGATCTAAAAACATGGAACCTTTTTTAAAGGATCAGTTTACATTGGTAAATAGGGAAAACTGACTTTATTTTTAGAATGTTGGAATCTGAAACCAAAAAGAAAATGCTGGAAAATCTCAGCAGGCCAGCAGCTTTGACAAAGGGTCATCTGGACTCGAAACGTTAGCTCTTTTCTCTCCCTACAGATGCTGCCAGATCTGCTGAGATTTCCCAGCATTTTCTTTTTGGTTTCATTATCTGAGGAGTTGCAAATGGAACTGAATACAGTGCAATCATTAGCAAACATCACCACTTCTGACCTTAGGCTAGAGAGAATATCATTGATAAAGTACCTGAAGATGGTTCGGCTTAGAACATTGTCCTGAGGAACTCCCGCAGTGATATCCTGGGGCCAAGATAATTGGCCTCCAACAACCGCAACAATGTTCCTTTGTGCTGGGTATGACTCCAACCAGCAGAGGGTTTCCCCCCGATTCCCATTGACTCCAGTTTTGCGATGGATCCTTGATGCTACACTTGGTCAAATTGCTGCCTTGTTGCCCAGCGCAATCACTCTTACTCTGGAATTCAGCTCTTTTTGTCCATGTATGGCCCAAGACTATAGTGAGGCCTGTAGCCAAGTGGCCTTGCAGCAACCAAAGTGGCCATTGACGAATAGGTTATTGGTAAGTGCTGCCTGATAGCACTGCAAAGACTGTCGTAGAACCCCGTGCAGCTGACAAATGTGGTTTGTTTTATTCAGAAAATCATTGATTTAAAAAGAACCCGGTCCTCAGTGCCATGAGGCAGCAGTGCTAACCACTGTGCTACCGTGCCACCTTTTTTGCTGGCTCATTCTGACCGGCATCATCACAGAATAGGTTGGCATAATTGACGACCCTGGCAACGACACATTCTGACAGGATACAGCAGCAGAAAATTGAAGGCAGTGGTGACTTTTGGCAGCTGCAGGTAACACCCAGCTATCAGATTCAGTCGGTATCAGGGGTTGGATTCTCCCAAGCCTGTCCTTCATGGTGGCGCACCAATCCGTGGCAGTGTGATTCACTACTCCTGCTATTTGTCAATGGGAGTTCCCATTGAAGCCACCCCATGCCACCGGCAAACCCATGGCAGGGAATTGCTGCTGGCGGGAGCAGTGAATTGCAAATGCTGGAGAATTCCGGCTCAGGTCTTCTTCTCGGAGACTGCAGATCCCTGCCACGACCTGACAGGAGACACCGAGCCTTCAGAGCCTCCTACCTCCTGTGAGATGCACAGCTCCCTTTCCATGTTTGATGTGCCGCTGTGGACTGTGGTCATTTTGGTCCTCATTTAATGACCAGTATATTAATGCAGTATAAGTAGCACCCATCCTGATGTGAAAGAGCAAACCACAAAGGTATCAAAATTAACCTCCAAAATGCAGAAAGTAATTTCTCAGCAAACTGGGCGGGAGGCTTCCGGTGTGCCCCATGGAGTAAGTGGTCACACAAAAGGCAGCTCCTGCCCAAGGTTACAGAAAATAGCTCTTTTTTAAGCAATACGAGGTGGAATTTTGATGAAAAGGCGTAGGTGAATGTTGGAGGTGTACTTTCCCCCAGGAATGGTATGTCTCTTGGTTACCAGACTCGCAGAAACAGTGAAAGATTTGGCTGAAGCTACAGCAGAGACCAAAGCCTCTTCCAGCATGCAGGCGGGGGAAGGGCGAGCTTAAAGGCCTCAAGCTGACTTGAGGGCCTTTATGAAAGCTGAATTCTAGCAGCAGAGGGAACAACTGTGAAAAGATCTCACCAAGGCCATTGAAGATGCGGTGACGGCTGACGTCCGGTGACGGCAGGCAGGAGGCAGCCGCACG